>NW_008705254.1:6405731-6406646 GCF_000326865.2 Helobdella robusta
CGTAAAAAAGAAAGAAACTACAGAAAATATCAGTCTTTTGAATGCAAAGGTGACTGGATTGCTGCTCTAAAAAACAAATCTCGAATTTTTTCCCAAAAAAGGAATTATTATTGGAAGAAACTTATCAACGAAAATTGTGGATCTCCTAAAGATTTATGGAAAATAGTAAACAAAGTATTATGCAATCAAGTTACTGGTGAATCATCTAATGAAATTATAAATCTAGATTCGTCTCAGTTTGTGAAATTTTTTGATGATAAAGTTAATAGAATAAGACAGACTACTAATGTTACCAGCAGACCGGCAATGGATCAGACAATGTCTAATATGAACTGCTCTTTTTCTGATTTCACGTTTCTTACAGAATTGGAGGTTAAAAGAGTAGTCCTCAGTTTGCCATCTAAAACATGTTTGATTGATAGTTTTCCTACGCACATTTTTAAAAAATACATTGATCTGTTCATAGTTTTTCTGACGAGTTTTATAAACTTGAGTTTAAGCAGTGGTTCTTTTCCTCTTGGGTGTAAACAAGCTATTGTTTATCCGGTTTTAAAAAAGGTGAATATGGATAGAAATGACTTGACTAGCTATAGACCAATTTCCAATATTTGTTTTATTTCTAAAGTGATTGAACAAGTGGTTACTAAACAGCTTCTTAATTATTTGACTTTGAACAGCCTATTACCAGTGCATCAGTCTGGATATCGTCGACATCACTCAACTGAGACAGCACTGCTTTATGTTTTCTCTGAACTGTTTACTGCGCTGGACAGACAGCATGTGGCATTGGTAGCTTTCTTGGATATGAGTGCGGCATTCGACTGCGTCGATTATCAAATTCTTTTAGAAAAATTGGCTTATGAATATGGTATCTCCGGTGTAGTTATTGAATGGTTCAGATCATATCTAGTTGGC
>NW_008705254.1:6409182-6432821 GCF_000326865.2 Helobdella robusta
CATACATACATACATACATACATACATACATACATACATACATACATACATACATACATACATACATACATACATACATACATACATACATACATACATACATACATACATACATACATACATACATACATACATACATACATACATACATACATACATACATACATACATACATACATACATACATACATACATACATACATACATACATACATACATACATACATACATACATACATACATACATACATACATACATACATACATACATACATACACACACACTCACACTTACATACATATATTACATTACATACGTGTATATATTTCCTTTCAAGGCAATGCAAGAGATATCATTGGTGCGCATGGGATTTCCGCAGTTGGAGACATCAGCTCTGATGAAGAGTATCATCTGCATGTGGTTAGTCGAGAGTTTAATGTGATGGAATAAATTGACAGGAAAATGACGTGGCGTCACTTTATTATCATTGCCACCATCAGTGGTGTTCTTATCATCATCAGTTATCATGATAGACATTTGTGACATCGTCACCATTGTCGGCGTCGTCGTCATCATCATTTTGACTTCTTACATTAGTGATGTTATTTGTCGTCATCATTGAGTAATAATACATCATCGTTAATCTGAAAACCACTGATTCGCCACCTCATCATCAATCAAGCATGCTGGCTGTGTTAAGTGCTTAGTGGGTGGTTGGTTCACTGGTGGGATAGTTTTATGATTGATTATATGAAATAAATATTTGGTCTTTTTATTGATAAATAAATAACCGAGTATATGAATGGATGAATTAATGAATGAATGAATTAAATGATGATTGAATGATTGCAGCCATGCAGGGAGTGGCAACGTTGAAGATTGCATCGGGAAGAATGGATATATCTGCCCACAGTGTGGTAGCAAGTACTGTGACTTGCCTGTCGAGTGCACTGTTTGTGGTAAGTGATTGTCCCGTTAGTTACATTCTTGATTGATTGGTTGGTTGGTTGGTTGAAATGTTGGTTGAAATATGGAATGATTGGCTTGTTCTTGTAGTTGATCCATTTATGATATGTTGATTGCTAGTTATAGTTTTTCTTCTGGGCTTCGTTGATGTTCATCTTCAGTAGCTAGCTATCACTTTGGATGTTTTAGTAGTTAGATTCCTGTAGATTACATTTTGCTTCGACACCAACCTACATCATCATCATCATCATCATTCATCCTCGAACGTCAGCTGTTTTAATAACCTTCAAAATGAGACTGTGATTAATTTTTTATTTACTTCCATTCGCAACGATCGTTCTGCTGGTCGAACGAATGCTGAACAGGATTGACACTGGCTTCATCGGCGCACCTGGCTCGCTCCTACCACCACTTGTTCCCGCTCGAGGCATTCGAGGAGGTTCTTGCTATCAATATCTTCAAGAAGAATCGGTTGGTTGGCTGGTTGGTTAGATGGCTGGTTGGTCATATATGATACGTGTATGTATATATATATATATATATACATATATATATATATAAATATATATATATATATATTTATATATTTTATATATATATATATATATATACACCGACTGTTTCACAATGGTTTATTCAAGTAATTGGCAATAAAATCTGACAAAATTGAATCCAAACAGCTTCTGCCACGGATGTCAGAGAGGATTGAACGAACCCAACGTAAGTTCATCGCGCTCGTTCATTCATGTTCATCTTTTGATTTATTGTGTTCACGTTCAAGTCCATGTTTATTTCATTTTTTGTGGTTTGTTCATGCGCGGAAATCTATTGAAGCCTTCGTTCCTCAATACATCCATACCACACGACGTATATTCACAAACATCATACACTCGTAACGTGTGATAGTTTTTGGTTTTCGGTCAGACAGTGTTCGAATCATGTCCTCGCGTAACTGTACTAGACGGCACTTCTACCAACTGAGCTAACCTTCATGATATTTTATTCATTACGCTAATGTTCACTTTCATTATGTTAATTATGTTTATGTGTATGTTAATTATTTACGTGTTCATGTTAATCGCTTTCATGTTCACGTTCGCTATCTGCAGCCCGTTCATTTGATCGTGTGCTTGTTTTTTATTCAGTTGATTAGGAGTGCACTGTCACCAACATTCTCAACCATAACTTCACCAGCCAACGTCATTACTCACTTCTTCATCATCGATTTTAATCACAACCTTGAATCATCATCATCATTATCATCACTGACAACGCCGTTGTACACATGCAGGCATACAGATGTAAGAAGTGCACATACACATTTTGTACGGATTGCGATATTTTCATTCACGAGTCCCTGCACTCCTGCCCGGGATGTTCGGCTAAACGGAATTTATAAGATTCTCTGTACATTTATAATATGTGTGTGTGTGTGTGTGTGTGTGTGTGTGTGGTGTGTGTGTAAATAACGTGCGTGGAAATTATTATTATTCTGCAAGTTCAGTTGTTATTATATTTCTTGACTAACGACACGTCGTTTCAAATAAATTCCTTAGACTTGCAAGTGCGCATGGTTTTGTTTTATGAACAGTATCAATAAATTAGAGGACATTTGCTGATTTTGTTGTTTCGGTTGACGTATACAAAATTGTTATCCATCCGACGTTTTTGTGGTTCTCAAAGTCCAGTTGAACAACGAAGTTATTCAAAGCGAGAAAGGTTGTGGATCTCTTTGGAAAGCAAACTACCAATGATAATTTAAACATTTGCGATATCTTTGGCAATTTATTACCAAAGTCACATCAAATTCATCCATCTCTACTTTTAGACGCTTAGCAAAAAAACGAATTTTTTCCTACTGTCTTTCAGGATAATGATTACAGTTTGGTGCAAAACACGTTAGGCCTACCATTTTCAAAACTAATAAATGTCAGCCAAATGATAGATTTTCTGAATAATATAATATGATATGCTAATTTAACAATCGAGAAGACATATGCTTTCAGTGAAAACAGTCATTAATTAATATTTATGTTTCGGGTTATAAATATAAACCAAGAGACACGTTGCGGAATAAACTTAATTTTAACGTTTTACGCTTTAAATGCATATAATGCATATAAATGAAACATTTAATGCATATAAAATAAATCAATAGTTATCACTAATTTCAACAACGCATGTTGATCGATTAAAACGTTTATTTCATAAAGTTTATCCATTTGAACTATATATCGGTCTATGTCATATAAATAGAATACATGGTTCATGTTAATCTCGTTTTGATTGAATTTTTGTTGCATTAAATCACTGACATATTGAAATGATGACATGTGACATATCTTTTTTAATAGAAAATTTTCTTTTTTTTTTCTGTTCTGCCATTTATGTTGAATTTAGTTCATTTTTTTTCTGACTGGGTAAGAGGCATCTTGATGCCCTCTGGTCAGTTGTTAAATAAATAAATAAATAATTTACACGTACTGTGTTAACATGAGCTACTGCAATATCATTCATAAAAATTAACAATTAAAAACGAATAGTTAACGAAAAAACCTGTGATTTTAATGCAAATAATATCGGTTCCAACAGCGGAGATCCCCTTTCAATGACATCACACTTTTCTTGTCAATCCCGATGCGTACAAAAATATTTATAGGAGATGGAATGGAAGAACTTTCATAAGAAACAAACAAATCAAGCGAACATGAAATTTTTTGAAAAATAATCTATTTATATCTGAAAAATATGAAGTTTCATGTTTCGCTCAAACCAACCGAACGCGTAATGGCCTTTTTGTAATATCTCAAAAACGGATTGTGAAAACAGTGTGTTAACGGTATAAGAGACACTCGTAGTATTATGACACCCATCGTCTGCACAAAGTTTAGCCCGTACTGGATGAGAAACGAGCCATTGCCAGTCTAATCGTAACTAGCAAGCACGTCTAAATGGCGTCGAGACCGGTCAAAATAAATGAGCTCCTTTATCTCGTTAATAATAATTTAAATTTATTAGAAGAATTTTATTAATAATACTAGTGAGTTTTTTCCTAATGACGATTAAAAACATTAAACTGTGAAATTGAATTAATTATATTAGACAAAATAGAAAAATTTCCCTCGCGCGAGAATTCAAAACTTGAGAAACTTTTGGAGTGCCTGTCTTTATTCAGGTATCTTAAAAATAATTTGTTAGATAAAATATCATTATTTTGCAGCTATGATATTAAAAAAATACCGAATACGGAAAACTGGCTTAAAATAAAATTTGATTTTGCTAACAAACAAATAAAAGAAATGTTTTTAGTCAACAAGCTGAAATTAATAAAATGTTTTTGTCATACACTACTGAGTTGGAAAGTGTGAAAAATAAAATTAAATCTCTTGTTGGCGAAAGTCGTAAAAATGTCAACAACAAAAGACCAGCGACAAACAACGCGCAGCAAGTTAACATGCTACAGGATAAAAATCTCTGGTCAAATAGAGTGACACCCCCAGTGGAGAACTTGCGCAAAAACAAGCGTTCACGTTCAGACAACAGCAGCAACACTCGCAGTGAAACCGATAGTAACAACGCCGTCAAACTTAATACTGACGTCCCAAAGAAAGTACCAAACAAAATTATTGGCAGGAGCGTTGTCGATAATTTGAAACTCTAAGCGAACAAACCACTGATAAAATAACGGTCTTCTGCATCAGCAACATTCGCAAGTGTCACAAGCAGGATATCATCGAGTTTCTAATGTCAAACGACATCAACTTCATTTCTTGTTTTCCGTGAACCTAACGGCAACACGTCAGCAAGCAACAACCAAAAAACTCCGAAAAAGGACGACGAGGAATCGACAATGTTTAGAGTCTGCATCGAATCAACAAACAGCTTAAAAATAAACAATCCTGAAATAATGCCGAAAAATATTATCGTCCGTGAATGGCGCTTCAGTCAGAACAAACAAGAATTTACAACATCTACAAAAATTCTAGCGTTGGATAGTTTTTTGTTAATATATAAGATTGTTAAATATATAAATTTGTTACTGTATATTTGAAGTATTTGCGTGTATGCTTACAAATTGAAAGTATTTCCACACATTTATCTTTTTTCGGATCACCCCGCTAAACTGCCTTTTTCATATTTTTTTCATTTTAAACTGTAATATTCATTTTTCAGCTTTTTTAAGGCAAATACATTACAGTCGTTATTGTATTGTTTAAAAAACAATCATTTCATAACGTACGCTGAACGCTGTGGCATGTACGCTGGTTACAATAACTGCAACGTCAACCGCAGTCATCGCTGCTTCAACAAAAGTGTCTGCGCCAAAAGTTGAAGTCATCGCTTCAACTACAGCCGACAAGTCGACAATCGAGACAAAGTCGATCTGGGTTGGAAACGTCGACTACGGTGCCAGCGTTTATGAATTGGAAGATCATTATAGAAGTTGCGGGGTCATCGTCAGAGCCACAATTCTGCACGATAAGTACAGCGGTAAACCGAAGGGATTCGCTTACGTTGAGTTTGTGAACGCTGGCTCCGTGGAGCTCGCGCTGACACTCAACGATACAATCCTGCATGGGAGAGAGATTAAAATAAATGCGAAGAGTCAACATACACGGACTGACGACGACAAACGGGAGATGCAAAGGAGTAGAAGAGGAGGACTTGCAGCAGGGAGAGGAAGAAGTCGATATGCACAGCCCAAGCAGCGGGATTTGCAACCCATGCACAACAACAATATCCAGCATGCAGGGGTGTGGGTCGTGGAAGACCATGGAAGACATCTCGTCACACCTCTTAATAAGGAAATGTGGTCTTGGAGTTATTGACACCACCCACACTGTGTAAATAATGAACCCTGTCTGCGAATTACATGACTTTCTTTTCTTCATTCTCAACAGCAACCAATGATGGGCACTAAATTTTTTATGTTAAACTTTAACTTATTTTTAACAAAATAATTTTAGTTAAATTTTCAGTTGCAAATAATTGAAAAAAGTTGCAGCTAAACTTTTAAATTGAAGTTAAACTTTTTCTAACTTGTTTCTAACTTTTTTTCAATGGATCAGTTTTAATTCAAAGTATTCTAAATAAAAACGTGAAAAAGTGTATAATAAGAAAACAAGCTGAAATTCATTAGATTATAATTTTATAAAAATTATGAAAATTTTAAAAATATCTATATGATACAGTATACACAAATGTTTGTGAACGTTTAGTGGACGTATGTCATTACTAAAGTTCAATTGCCGCTACAAAAAGGAGTGTGTAAGCAGTTTGTACAAAAAGCAAGAAAAGAATCGAGAAAAATAAATCGAATGAAAACGAATTTCGTTAACTAAATCACTGAAATTTTGAATAACTTATTTAGTATTTTGCGTTTTCTATTATAGTAAATAATTTCATCGGTTGGAGTATTAAGATCATCAGCCCAATTTTCAGTTTTTACAACTTTATTATTGTCGCTTATGATTTCGCTTTTTGAGTTGCATTTTCATTGTTGGAATTGTTCGGCTTTGTTATAAAATATTTGATAAATACTGAGTTATTTCTTCTATGGCTGAAATTGAAATGATATATAATTGAAATAGTAGTAACAAATTAATCAACGAATGTTTTTCCCAACCAGTAATGTATATTAAAGCTTAGTAAATGATCTTAAAACTAATGACAACAATGTATGAAAAACCATGTGGAACTTCAAATCGATTCAGCAAAACAAGCATCAAAGGCTGACGAAAAGCTGCACAAAATTCGTGTAGAATGTTCGTGCTTGAAATTGGTTCTAGAACAGAAGAGTCAAGATTATGGTGCGCCAAACTGCTGGAATTGTGAAGAAAGAGGACATCTTCGACGAGATTGTAAGAAACGCCCTAGAAACAATTACTGTCATCATTGTGCCGCAACATGGCATAAACGATTAAAGGGTGACCCCGCGGAACGAATGACTGCCTCAAACAAGGAGGCGGGAAACTATTTGAAAGCCAATTTCGTATGGTCGTAGAATTGACGCCCCTAGTCCCGTGAGTAAAGTCTCCAGTCTGCATTGTAAAAAAAAACCGCTCACAGCAATGCCGATGCACTTTCCCGACGACCCTGTTGCAAATACTGCAGTCGACTGGAAGAGAAAGTACAAACAGAAGATGAACGAAAAATTACGATTGAACGACATCGTCTACCGAATTCAAGAACGTCGGAAGCCAAGGGCGAGAATGAAGATTGTTCATCTGGACAGACTGGCTCTTAGTTGTGTTACGAAGTTTGATCCCTACAGTTGCAACCAATAAGCCCATATAATCTATTGTCGATGCATCCCTTTCTGATCCACCGGGGATAATTTGGGTTTTTTACAGGCATTAAGAAAATAAGAAACATCTATTTTATATTTATTGCATTTCTTTTCCAAGTCACAACAACAATCATAAATTTCCCAACACACACACAAACACACACACATACACACACACACACACACACACACACACATATATATATATATATATATATATGTATATGCAGATTATATCTAAGTTGAAACGGAAATTTTTCATTTGCGAATACAGGTAAACTGTTTGCAGTAAAATATAAAGACTTCAGCCGACAAAAAACATTGTAACGCAACATTTATAAATGCATGTATACGTTTTTGGTGAAAGTACGATGACGATTGTTCGTTTATAAATGTGCCTCTCTAAACTTATATTTGTCCAGAATTTTTAAATGAGTACATGAATAAAATAAATTCTTTTCTTACTTCTATCTCAAAATATAAAATTGTAAATAATTTTGAAATTGCTTCTGAAATTGAAATTCATTACGAGACAGAAATTATTTTTTCTAAAATCCCCTAATTAAAATTGTGCATCTCCTCCATGACATGTAACAGTAAACGAATTAAAAAAATTACATAATAAAATCATCCAAAAGAATCTCCTTAACTTACAATTAATTATTCGACAAATGTGTACAACCTCATTCACTAATGGCCCACAAAAAAATCATAATTGAAACAATAAGGACATGAATGATACGTTGAAAAAGCATATATAAAATGGACTACTGTGATTATTGAGTAGAGTAGAGGTCTCGTGTTTGTAAAATACTTTCAGGTAAGTATGAAAAATGTTGCAGTCCATCATTATAAATTTTGAAACGATCACTTTAAAAAACCCTTTTATAAAAAAAAAAACATTAAAAAGTAGCGAAGGGAAAATTATCGCGAACTTCTGGAGATTTTTGAAACAAACGAATATCCTAGTTTATTGATAATTGTTATCGACTGCATGAGTGTGTATTATTATATAATGTTCGGTTCTTGAAAGTGAGAATGAGGAGTGAGTGTGTGTGTCACTCTGATGTTTGTGTGTGATGTGTCAGTTTTTGTGTTTGTGTGATTGTGATGTTTGTGTGTGTGTGTGATGTGTCAGTGTTTGTAAGAGTGTTTTTGTACGTTGCAGCAATCGAGCACCAAATAAAATGAAGACTATTCATAGAAAAAATGTCACAAAAATATTTTATTTTAACATCACTTACGTCAAGATTAAAAACGCTAGCCTTGCAAACAAAAATAACACACTCCTAATGAATTTCAATTTTGTTTTCAATGTGTCTTAACATATGGAGCAAGTTATATCTTTGCTGCGGAGTCATTCTAAAATCATTTTAATTAACTTTCCTTTGTTCCAAAAATGAACTAATTTATAAAATGCAAGATTAAATTAATTTCAATTACTTAACTGGTGATTATCAGATAACACGGATGCACAAACTTTAAAAATTATAGAAAATTAATTGAAAATATTTTTCAAAATATTTCTAAAACATTTGAAAATAAATTTAAAATGACGGTTCGATCTCCGTGCGACAAAATGACTGGAAATAGAAAGACATTAATTCAAAATGAGACAACATAAAAATGAGAAACTTCAGTTCAGTCAAGTTATCGCTATTCAAAAAGAAAAAAACCATTACAAAATGAACGGCTCTGAAATATTCAACACAAAAATATTCTTTAAAATAAAATTAATTCATTTATGATTTTATCGGAAAATTTTTCGAAAATTATTTCATTTTATATTAATTTTAAGAACTTGCTAGATTAACATTCAAGAGACACACTTTAACGTTGGTTTGGCCGTAGAACAATTCAATTAGGGAGAACAAAAATGTGGAAATTTTTCAGAAACATTGAAAAAGAAAATTAAATAAAAAATACTTATCAATTCTAATAGGTAGATCACATTTGACTAAATAAATTATTGACATCATAATTGCCGTCATCATCATCATCGAAATCACCATCATCATCATCATCATCATCATCTTATTCGCATCATCATCATCATCGTCTCATTAGTTATCTGTCTGACGTGGCATCAACTAAAACTAAGTTGGCGATAAGTAGGGCCAGTTGAGCCACCAATTAATTTCAAATAAATATCAGGATCAGTCAAAAATTTTAATATTCCATACTGACATAAAAAACTTGAATTATTAACACACACACACACACATATACACACAAACACACGCACACACACACATACACACACACACACACATGGCTTAGTAACCATTTGCACATTTATAACGTACACATGAAGTACGAACAAAGTGAAGACAAAAATGTATGGAAAATCCACTGAAATTATTTTATTGCAGATGAAAATTTTTATAAAATTTCTTAAAGAACATAACTGTCACTCAAATTTTTTATTTATTGAAGTTGCAATGGCCGATGAAGATATTATTACGAAAGATTAAAAAACAATTAACGTCAGACTTTTTGAAAATGATTCCTTAATAAATATAAATAAAATAATTAAATAAATGAAAGAATGAATGAATGAATAATACAAATAATACGCTCACACACACTTATATATATATATAATATATATATATATATATATATATATACAAATAAACTACTAGACGTATATAAAAAGTGTGTCATTCACGCTCCATGTATGATATCTGAAAGATAAATATTCACACACAAACATCTACACACACATACAAACATACACACACACATACACACACACTACACAACACAAACGCACACACATAGATACAGATATACATAATAGTTTGTTTCTTCATTACAAAGATCATACGTTGAAATATAAAATGAACATTGTATTGATTCAAGCTTTGCTAACCATCCTACTATGCTCCTCAAAATTTAATTTCTGAAATGTACAAGAGATTGACTCCATTGAATAAATGAATGAATGAACGAATGAATGAATGGTGATGACAAGATGAGGAACTATGACTACGATGAACAAGAGAAGAGACTGAATCATCGATTAATATAATATAATTAATGCATGTGATACAATGAAGCCCATAGTTTGATCAGTTAGTTGCTTGAGTGAAGTAGGTTTTAAGTTCTTTGCAGTGTCGTACGTGTGTGTGTGTGTGTTTGTGTGTGTGTGTGTGTGTGTGTGTGTGTGTGTGTGTGTGTGTGTGTGTGTGTGTGGATTGTGTTTGAGTTGCACCTGCATCCTTCTTTAAGAATATAAACATTGGAATTGTTGCTTTGTGATGTGTGTGTGTTTATGTATCATGTGTGTTTGTGTCGATGTGATGACGTTTGGTGGTTCGTTTAAACATGGTTTATATTGTTATGTAAAGGGTTTTTTACGTAATTGTAGAAACATGTTAAAATGTTAAAACATGTTAAAATTTAGCCCTTCAACAAGGTTTTATTTCTTTTGTTGTTGTTTATGTATATCTTGTGTACTACTGTTGCTATTGTTGTTGTTGTCGTCGTTATTGTCATTTATGGTTATCGATGTTTGCGATCTCCTTAGAGATGTTCATGATGTTGTCGGCAGGCTTTGAAAGTGCCAGCAGAGTTTTTGAAATTTTCGACGGCGAAACTGCAGCGGCGGCTGTCGTGGCTGTCGATAAGTCGACGTTGCCTGTGGCGTTCAACATCGTTGAGTGCTTGGCTGCTGATTTCGGTGTTGTGGTTGTTGATAATGATGATGCTGCTGCAGATGCTGGTGATGATGCTGCAGTTTGATGTTGTTTGTTCTTCAATTTGTTCATTGAGTCTGGGAAGAAGAAGGAGAAGGCAGCTTTCAATGAAGGAGTCTTCGGAGAAGTTGGTGTTGTGGTTTTGTTGTTGATGTTGCTGTTGTTGTTGTTGGAGTTGTTTTTATTGATGGTGATAGTAGCATCGCTGATATTATTGCAGATGTTCAAAGTTTTTCTATTTGACTTTTTGGTCTGTTGTGGTTGTTGACGAAGTTGCTGCTGGGGAGGCGACCTGAGTTCCTGGTGGAGGTGGTTGTTGAGGGTGTTGTTGGTGGTGGTGGGTTGGTGCCATGTTGATCGGACGCTCGTGTGCATGGAAGACTGAAAGAGAGAAGGAATGAATGAATGAATTCTTTTTGTTACAAAGGTCACTAATGAGGTCAATTATTATTAGTCGTAAGTAAGCTTCATGAAGAAAATCAAATCAAAGACCATCCATCCTTCCATCGGTTATAATTTTTTTCATCATTTAAATTTTTATAATTACAACGAATAATAAATGTTAAAGAATAATAATAATAATAATAATAATAATAATAATAATAATAATAATAATAATAATAATAATAATAATAATAATATAAAAGCCAGTAGTAGCGTTAAGATAAGCAGCAGTAAAAGCAGCAGCGGCAACAACAACAACAACGACAGCAGTAGTTGTAGTTAACTTATTTTCATCATATCATTACGTGTTGACAATTTCATGAGTTGTTGGTACCATTTGAGAAGCCAACAATTGCTCAACTAACATCATCCTCATCATTGTCATCATCATCATGTTCATTGTTATCATCATCATCATCATCATCATCATCAACAACGCAATAATAACTGTAATAAAATTCGCGATAACGATAATAACAGCGTTCACATGAGCACTTATAATAATGAAAATAATAATAATAATAAAATTAAATTAGTAATAAAAATGATAAGATATCCTGATAACGACAGCAGCAAAAACAACAACAACAATAATAATAATAACACACATTATTGTGCATGTTGTTAGCACCTTTAATGTTTTTCCCATTCTTATTAATAGTATAATTAATATGCAAAAATAATTTATATTATATTATTATTATTATTTTAATTAAGGAAATAATTTTATTAACCACAGCCAAGAAAGCTCCAAAATAGAATGAACAAAGTTAGCCAGTGAATTATCATAACCCACTCGATCAAGTTAGGTGACCGCAGACGTGAGAGGCAAACAAAGACAACGGAGCCACAACAAAATTACAAAAAAAAACTTTTTTTATTTCTTTAGTAATGTTTTTTGTAATGTTTTTGTTCTGTGTTTGTTTGCGGTTTTGACCTGACCGAACTAGCCTACTGAATAATCGGCTTCCAGTCTGATTTTTGGAAATAAATAATAATAACAATAATAATAATAATTTTTATTTTTGATTTTTATTTTTGGTCTGATTTTTGGAAATAAATAATAATAATAATAATAATAATAATAATAAGAGACCACATCTATGTTTCTGAAATCAAGCTCACTGGACAACACTCAATAAAACAGTTATCAACAAACTCATCCTTGTTCAAACGAGAGAACAACAACAACAACAATAATAATAACATCAATAATAATAATAACAATAATAATAACAATAATAATTATTATTATTAAAAATTATTATAGTTATTGTATAAAATGAATTACGAATTTAATTACACTGACGTCATCAGATCCGTCGTAGCCCATATCATCACTGAGGCAGGAACAGGTGTTTAGGGAGGAAGGGTTTTCATTATTATTATTATTATTATTGTTATTGTTGTTGTTATTGTTATTATTATTATTATTATTATTGTTATTGTTGTTGTTGTTGCAAGGGAGTGTGGCATGTTTCGGCGTGAATGTTCTGAGGTTGTTCGGCGTCTTCGCCTTTTGGTGAAAAATAGTTGGAAAAACAAATGATGATGATAATAATAATAATAATAATTATAATCATCATCGTAAAAATAACCATAATAATAATTTTCCATGAGAATTATTATGCTCAGTGCATTTATTACCTTATTTTGTGTGGATATTAAAGGGACAATTGTCTAGTTAACAATGTCACCATCATGTCATCACTCCATCGCTACCATCATCATCATCCTCCTTCTCCTCATGGTAGTCATCATCATCGTCGTCATCATCATCATCATCATCCTCATGGTCGTCGTCATCATCATCATCATCATCCTCATGGTCGTCGTCATCATCATCATCATCATCATCATCATCATCATCATGGTCGTCATCATTATCATCATCATCATCATCATCCAGATATATAGCTTACTCTCATCATTCCGATCATTATCAATTAAACATTTCACCAGAACCATTTTACAACCATCATTTTAAAAGCTATCACCTCCACCCTCTTCATCATCATCATTTATCACCACTATTATCATTCTTCACCATCACCACTACCACCACCACCGTCATCATCTCCACTTACATCATAACCATCATCATCATCATCATCGTAGTCGTGATCTTTGATGTGACCTTCATAAGCTATGGGGTCACTGTTCAAACTGCCTGCCGATGGTCTGCATGTATGTATGGATGTATGAATGGAAGAACGAATAATGATGGATAAATAGATAAATGAATGAACGAATGGAAGAATAAATAAATGAATGATAGATGGATGAATAATTGAATGAATGTATAAAGTATAGCAGCAAAACAGTGCATTGGTTACGGTTCTTGATCCAGCGACTGCAGAGGCTGGGTTCGAATGCAGAGACCTCCTAGCCTGTCACGTGCAATTCACGCGTATCACATTCGCTGTGTGCGTGTTTGTGAGTGCATGCGTACGTCTGCATGCGTGCGTGTGCGTGTATGCGTGCATGTGCGTGTGTGCTCTGTTGGTTCACCGTACAATTACAAAAGAATTATTATTAAATCAATAATCAATAATGGATGGTTGGATTACTGGATAAACGACAGACAGACAGACGGACGGACAAATAGATGGATGGATGGATGGATGGATGGATGGTTGAATGGATGGATTGGTTGAATGGATGGATGAATGGATGGATGGATGGATGAGGAGTAGGTCGAAGCAAGTATGATGGATTACTGACAAATATTACGATAGAAAGATAGATGGAAAAATAGATGGATAAATGAATGATGATAAATGAGAGATGGAGTGATTGACTGAACGAGTAAATGAAACGACGGATGGATGAACGAGAGATATACTAAATGCATAATTGAACATCTAACGGACTAATGAAAAGATCGAATGAATGAAGGTTATTGAAAACAATCATTGGAAGACAAACAAATTGATGGATGAATAAAAAATAAATGAATAAACTGAAAACGTCATTGGAAGAAAAGAATGTATAAAAATATGAATGGATGAACGAAGAATGAAGGAAGAAACGAATGAATGAAGGAACGAATGAAGAAACGAATGAACCAACGAATGTTTAAAAAGAGAAAAGAAAAACAATGCAATAAACAATCGTGAAAACGTAGAGAGGATGATGATGAAAGATTAAAAGCATCTCATTACTTCATCTTATCGGTTGCAGGATCTGGACTGGAATTAGGAGATGTCGTCGAGGGTGATGATAAGATGTTATTATTATTATTATTGTTGTTGAGGTTGTTGTTGTTGTTGTTGTTATAAGCAATATTGTCGTTGTTGCTGCCTTCGATTACTGTCGGTTGCAGTGATTTCAATCTCAGACCTAAGGATCTGTGTTTCTTCTGCTTGGCAGATGTTGTTGTTGTTGTTGTTGACGTTGTTGTTTTCGATGTTGTTGTTAATGTTTGAGTATCCTTTGAGCTAAAATAAAATTTTGTTTTCAATGAAAACCAATGAGGCCATTATCGCTATTCTCGCCATTACCGTCCATTGTTATAATGGATTTTAAAATACATGTATTTAAACATGAAATATTTCATACCTCATAACAACATAAATAATAATATAAAAAAATAAAAAGTAAACTTGATTCTCTGTTCAAAGAAAAAATTTGTAAAGAAGTGTCAAATTAGTTCACAAACAACAAAGTAGTTTCTCATGTTGCATAAAAATTAATAACTAAAATAATATGTAGGAGCATTTCCATTTAAATAATCGTCAAATTAGAGTCCTAGAACAAAAACTTCGAGGGTGGAGCACAAACTCCGAAAAAAACACCTGGACACCTTGCAAGCATAAACTATTTGGAAAACACCCCTCGGACAGACCTTTCCAGATAATTTAACAAACCCGAGCAAAAACTGCTCAATTAAAAACTTTTCCTGCATAAAATTGTAATTATTATAAAACTGCGAAACTACTCCAAACAACTCTTAAGTAGTAATGTAATATTTGGGAAAGAGTTTGCTAAAATAATAGTTTTTTATTCAATTAAATTACAAAATGTTAATTTATTTTTATTAAGCCATAAAATGTCTGCATTTTTTTAAATTCACGAACATTTTTATCGTATAAATTTTTTATTGAGTTTCTATGTTTTTTTGTTTTTTTTTTTTTTTTTTTTTGTCAGGAATTTTTGTTCTGTTTTAAGGAAAGCTTTGATCTGAGGAGTTTTTTGTTTTGAAAAATTTACTTGGAAAAGTTTTGGTCTGGAAAAGTTTTTGTTTGTGAAAGATTTTGTACGAAAAAGATGCTGTTCGGAGAAGTTGCAGTACGGAGTTTGTGTTCGAGGTGTTGCGCACGGGAGGTTTTTGCCTGAAGGGTTTTTGTTTGAGAGGTTTCTAACTTATCACTTCAAATTCTGGCCGCTAGCAATTGAACAGGCCCTCAAAAACAAACAAGCACAAAACATTCGAAAATTAGAAACAAACAAAACTCATCCGACAAACAAACTGCAGAGATGGCTGACAAGTGACAATTATCCTCTATGACGATATTAAACGTAATAATGATGTGAGTGAACCTACTCATGTTTGTATTTGTTGTTGCTGATGTTCATGAACGTGGTGGTGTGGTGTTTGTGCAGTTTCGTTCTACTCTTCCCTTTGTCCTTCAGTTTTTGAAACTTCGGCTGTTTGATTTTATAAGCCTATAATGAGTAATCTACCAACACGTTAATAAATATAATGAATGAATGAATGAATGAATGAATGAATGAATGAATGAATGAATGAATGAATGAATGAATGAATGAATGAAGTAGTTGATAAATAATCTAGTGAAAGTGAATAAATTGATTATTTCATTAGCAAGTAACAGAACTAATAAATAGTACATGCAATCAGTTAGTTTTATAAAATAATTGCCATTATGTTTTTAAAAAGTGTTGGTAAGAAAAATTCATTTGAAAAAGGAGCGCATCAAAGTTTTAATGGGACCGACCTCTGTTCTGTTGTGAACATCGTCGAAAAAGATGGACTCTCCATCATCATCATCAACATCATCGTCATCACGAGTAGCATCATCATCATCAACATCATCATCCAGCTGTCCATCCAACTCTCCAACGGATGGAAGGACGAGATTTCCTCTCTTCGATGAATTACGAACCAGACGTTCGTTCAGGCTGCACGAGGAATGCACGTGCTGACAAGAAAACTGTTGTCGTTGTTGATGATGTTGTTGTTGATGTATTTGTTGATGTTGTTGCAGTTGCTGATTGCGGTGGTAGTGGCAGGGGAATGTGGTTGTTGAAGTTGGAGGCATGTCCACCGACTGACTTCTCATCTTTCCACCTCCGATGACTCTCTTGACGGAATTCAAAAATTTGTTGGTTGTCGTTGTTGACGCGTTGTTGTTGTTGTTGTTGTTCAGAGTCGATGAACAATTTGTATCGCAGAAAAAATTAGAGAACATGTTGAGTGAAAATTGAGAGCCCATCTGCGAGCTGTTCAAAGTGTTGCTGTAAACTGAAACATTGTTGCGCTGAATTTCCACATTCTTTTCCAACAAATCTTGAAACAACGATTCAAGCAGGGCTGACCTCGTTCTGTCCTGTTTGTTTGGATAAAAGATGTTGCTGTTGTTACAGGTTAAAATCAAAAATAAAGATAAAGATTGGTTGTAAAATCGGGAAATTGTAGGCACCGAAACACAGAATATATCGGATTTACTACAACGACTTTATCAAGAAGGTTAACAATGCATACACAAAATGGTGCAATAAAAAATCATCTAATGGATTCACACCAAATAAAAATAACAAGGGAAATATTAAACTCAAATACAAAAATGTTATTTTACAACCATAATATAAGCAATTTGAGAATGGCAGAGGCTTTATTAATGAAAAATAGAAACCCTGTAATAAACATCCAACAACAGGCTGTAACGATCCTACCAACAAAGTAATAACTCACACAAAGAAACAATGGAACTTGAGTCCCTTTGTTAAAAAATACTATAAATACCAGATGAACTACATATAACAATATCACAAACTCTATTACACTGATGATGGTAAAGGTTACCGAAAAAAGCTTTCATGTAAAGGAATATATGAAAATGCAGTCTAAAATAATTAGAAATTTTATTGTTAATTTGAATAAATTAAATAATATCGATAAAATAATTGTTTGAAAAATTGAAATACTTAGTAACAAACTCAACAATGCGGAAAATGCGATGATATTTCTTAATAAATAAATATGTATATCATGTTCTATGAAGCATAAAATAAACAAAAATTTTGGTTTTGAACTAAAGAAACTTGAAAATGATTTACGATCAACCGTTAGAAAAATCGAAAAGTTAAATTGGGAGTCAACTAACGCTGAACATGCTGTGATTTACGTCAATAATTGCATTTGTGACAATCTTAATCCAATATATATATATATATATATATATATATATATATATATATATATATATATATATATATATATACATACAATTATTTAAAGTCTAGAAGGAGACCATAAATGATGAAATATTTGATAAAATCTACCAAACTTTTAAGCTTTTGAATGTTTACGATTGAGCTTTTCGATATTTCTAACAGTAATTTTATCTGTCCGTTTATTATATTTTTATTCTTTGTTTATTCTACCTTTGTTTTGAACAAAGATATAATAAAAAGACAGGACAAAGCAGAATAAAAGTATTTTGCATCAACCATCTTCATCACCACGATCAACTACAAAACCAACCACCATCATCATCACTTCCATCAACTACAACATCAACCATCTTCATCACGACCATCAAATACAACACCAACTACCATCATCAACTACAAACAACTACAATCTCGTCTAACCTCCAGTTCGCTGAACTTATTTGACTTGTAGCATGAAAGTTCAGCATTTATCATTTTTGCGAAAAGGAAGTCCCTAAAAGCAGGTCCCTTCTTGAAGATGGGGGGGTGAGGTAGGGGGGGTCCAAAGTTCGGAACATCTTCTCGTGCTGTCACGCAAACCTGGATAGTGAAGTGTGTGTGTGTTGTTTACAGTGTGCTGCTGTTGGAGGTGGTGGGGATGTTTCATTTAAGTTGTTGATAATGTTAGTTGCTAACATCAATGTCGTTAAACTGTCGGTGCTGTTGGTTAGCACCATCGTCAACTATATAGTTGACGATGGTGCTGATGTAATCTTTTTCAATCATTCAAATCATCAAACAAATGACAGTCATTATTTTTATCACCATCAACATCACCATCATCATCACCAGCACCACCACCATCATCATCATCACCGCCATCATCATATCCTTCACAATAAATTATCTTAGAAGTGTTCTAAGTTCATCTTCAGCGAGGAAACGACGAGAAACAAAAAATAAAAAATATTAAATCACACTCAATTGAATTCCTGTGAAGGAAGAAAAAAAATTTTATGCATCGCATTTCAAAGTAAATTGTTCTTGAAAAGATTCCAATAACAATTAAGTGAGTTATTTATGAAACGCGGTGGAAAACCACTGAGTGCTGTCGGCTCGGC
This sequence comes from Helobdella robusta, assembly GCF_000326865.2. Lineage (NCBI taxonomy): Eukaryota > Metazoa > Annelida > Clitellata > Rhynchobdellida > Glossiphoniidae > Helobdella > Helobdella robusta. The sequence continues at coordinate 6,428,104 of NW_008705254.1, forward strand.
TACTCACCATGTACTCCGTGTCTGCCTCGTCCGTCGAAATCTTCTTGTCGGCGTGGTGGCCGTGTTCACGATTTCCATTATCGTTGTTATCGTTGTTGTCGTTATCATTATTGTTGTTATTGGTGTCATTAATGTTGCTGTCAGTGTTGTTACTGTCAGCGAATTTGTTATAAACCACACTGGTTGTTAATTTTTTATCAGCGTCGTTGTTGTTGTTGATGTTCGTGATGTTGTCGGCATGTGTCAGGTTGTTGATGTTGTCATCACCGTTCTTGTTTTTGCTGTCGTGGAAGTTGTTGTTGCTGTTATTGACTTCGTCATTACCGAATGCGTCAACACGTTTCACGTCTTCACGATCATTCGAAACCTCGGAAAAAATCGAAAGTGGTGCGGCAGGCGTCCCCGGCACCTCCACACGAACACCCATCCCCCCACCAGGCACATTCACGTGATCACCATCCCTCCTACAGTTACAAACGCCCTTTGTTGATCGGCCTTCAACGCGGGGAACTCGTTTGATTGGTTGAACGACGATGTAGGCGTGGAGGAAGTTGGATGCCACCATGTTCGGGATGAAGGGTGTGTTGTCTTCTTGGAAGATGATGGAGACGATGTCATTGCCGATGTGTCGCTTGCGTTGTAACTGCGTGAATGTGTGTGTGTTTAAGAATGCTTGTCTGATTATATACAATTATTTATTTATTTAGATTCTCTTTATAGTTTTTAAAATGTACCACACGCGAGTCAATGCCTCCCAGAGCGCAAGTGGCAAGCGGGGACCTCTCCACATTCGGACCCAGCCACTGCAGCACCGCAGCCTCCACACCATCGTGAGCTTCATATTTGTTTAAAGACACGTGTGAATTTATTTGCGTACTTATATGCCATGCATTTGTTTTTGTCGATTTAAATGTTTGAGTGCGAGTTTGTGCGTAGGTGCGCAGGTGGGCACGTGTCTGCTCGTGTTTGATTCATGCATTTGTTACTAGGTTGAAATTTGATCCGAATGGTGCTATTATTTAACTAATTCTCCAATTCCTCGTTACAATCGTCACTGCCCCCAACCAGCCATAAAATCAATGTGCCCGCGTCCTTCACATTAATTCAAGCCATGCGCGTGTGAACTCATTCGCAAACAACCTGTTGAGCATCAGATTCGCTGTGTGGCAGTAGGGTTGACACGTGGAACATGACCTTCTGACCTTTGAACTCTGAGTACACTGAATCCACTCCTGTCTGGTCAAACTTTGTGTCCAGGCCGCCCCGAAAACTAAATGATGATCGATCAGTGAAAATCAATTCATCGTGTATATGTGGTCATGAAATCATAAGCTTCATCACAAACACAATCGTCGTTGTCCTCGTCATCAGCTTTATCATCACCACCAGTCATCGTTGTCGTCTCCATCACCGGCCCCAACGTGATCATCATCTTATTTGTCGAGACAACACGATGTAAAGATTGAAACGTCTTTTGAGGTAGGCAGCAATAATAATTTTCTCATAAAAAACAAATTGATTTATAAATGCCACCGAACAAATGAATTATGCGAATGTTGTTGTTGGTGGTGGTGGTGCGTGCACGTGTACGTGTATAAAACGTGTACACATTTATAAATGTTTGTGAGTGAGTATGTGAGTTCGCTTGCCTGTGCCTGTGGTTGGCGAGGTCTGCTCCATATTTCGTTAATTTTTATTAAATATTACTGCGGTGGATAGTTACGTGATGCATTGCAGCAAACTCACGTGCAACTAACACACAGCGCAGCACGTGAAACTAATCGACCACACGCACAAGTAAGTAGGGGTGGGAAGTACGTGAGCCAATTGCTGGTCCATCAATTCATATCAACATTCCAGATTGAAAGCAGACAACATATTAATAACTTAATTGTTTCGTACGCACACACAAACAAATGTTGATTTCGGAACTTTTATGGTATTTTTTTGAAAATATTGCAAGTTTTTCAAATGACAAATTTGTAAATACTGTTTTGGAAATTTATAAATTTTGAAAAAGTTAATAGTGCTAAAAAATTGTTGTTAAATGAACTTGAAAACATTGAAAAGAATAAAATAAGAAAAACTTTGGAACTCGTGGAAACACCAAACTGAATAAAACAACGGACATGGTTGAAATTTTTGATCATTTAAAAACTAATGATTTGTTGCAATTTATGCCTACGTTTGATATATTTACAGGCAATAGCTCTGAACAAGTTAATATACCAAACAACAAATGTACAACTCCTAGCCTAAGACCTATTAATATTTCAAAAGTAAACAATGAAATCAACAATGAATGTGCAGCTTTTAATTATGTGCATACCGATTTCCCATTTTTGAACATAATACACACACGTACACGCACACACACACGCGAACACACACGCACACGCACACTATCAACAGCAAAAAATGGCCAGATCGTTCGCAAACACACAACGATTAAATTAGCCAACCTGAATGGCAGACAGATATTACGAAACAATAAAAGGGCCAGACTCAACAATAGCAACATTGAAATGGTGACACATCCACTAACAATAATTTGAAGTTCAATTTTGATGTAAACAATAAAAAATATCTTCTCCAAAACAAAAGTTGTCGGTCAGAAAATTTTAGTAAACGGCAAACTTAATGCGGACAAGTCTTTGATAAAAAAATGTTCGATGCAATGAGTAACGACGGAAGATGGTCGAAGACCAACATCGCTGATGCCTAAGAAGTGTCGAAATTAAAGTAATTACGAGCTTCCACGTGTTAAAAAAAACCGAAGCACCAAGTTCTAACAATGATCGTGACGATAATGCCGAAACAACCATTGCTACCTTTGAGGTGATCGCAGTGAAACTTGTCATTGGCGATAGCGGTTACATTTTCGTTGCAATATACCGACCCGGATCGGATCAAATAACGTCTTCATTCTTCAGTGAATTGGTTTCTTTATTGGAGCATATTGCAATGTTGTCATCACATATTCTATTGGTCGTGATTTTAATATTCACTTAGAACGAGTTAATGGTGCCCATGCAATCAAATGTTTCGCAATTGCGTGGAAGCGACTGAAGCTGACAAACTGAAAAGTCCAGACAACCTACCTCAACACGCCATCATTCGTGAATGGGAATTTTAAAAAAGTCAACCATGACAACAATGAACTTAATTAATCATAATTATGAATAAAAGTATGACTTCAACTCCTTGTTTATCTCAGTTAAATAATCATTTAAATTGTTCATTTTTAGATGTTGACAAATATTTTAATCTCTTTTTGTAGAATTCTCATTATTACTCAATAACCGACTTATTTAAAATTATAAATTCTAAATATTCAAAAAATTAAACTCCAAACATACCCTTATTGCATGAAAACAGTCGATCATTATTCATTAAAGTATCGGATCTATCTATCTCAAACTCATCACTACTATCTAACGTTTTTAAGGTCATTGCTATAACAGAAACTTGGTTGAATGATTCTTCTGCATGCTTAATTAATTCATTTAATTATAATTTTATTTTTAAAAAAGGTCAAATTGTCAAGGTACGTACCTCGCGCACACACATACCTACGTACCTCGCGCACACACATCCGTACGTACGCACACACACACACATACGCACGCACGCACATGCTTCACACGCACGGTGTGTATAGTTTCGAAGCTCGGAGGAAAGCGTATTGAGTAGCGTTGCTGTGTCAGACTTGGATAGGCGCCAGAGTGAGCTAATTTGCTGATGCATATTTCAATTCCAACGATGATAGATTAAAACGTGAGAGTACGTTATCAACGCGTGGAATTTGATACGCCAGGCCTCTCACGTTCTTCTGATCCTAGTTAGTAACAACACTAATATCATCATCCTCATCATCACCACCTGTTTGCCACATCGTCATCATCGTTGTCATCGTCGTCGTCATCATCAACAACAACAACTTATTTATCATCATCATCATTATCATCATAATTATCATCACCATCATCATCATAATAAACAACATAATTATCATCATCATCATCATCATCATAATAGACAACATAATTATCATCATCATCATAAAAAACAACATAATTATCATCATCATCATCATCGTCATCATCATCACCATCATCAACGACAACAACATATCCACCGACTGACTAACCCCGTGAAGTTCTTCAGTTTGACACGACCCCCGAGAAAGTTGAGGAACTCCTCCATGGCGGCACTGTGACCGACGTTACCAAATAAGGACTCCTCACTCACCTGCGTCATCATGATCATGATGATGGGGGCGGTGGTGATTATGATGATTGATTGCATTGATTACGATGATGATGACGATGATGATAATGATGACGAGGATAACGAGAAAACCATGCCAGTGGAGGAAATAGATAATGTGATACTGATGATACTATCACGGAAACACGTGACGTACAAAAAGAAAGCGCACAAAACAGTACAAACATTCATGCAAGCGTACAAGCAGGCAGCATAAAAACAAAAGGAAGACAGACAGAAGTACACAAAATTTCAAGCTACAGAGAATTGCATGCACGAAAACATAAAAGTGGCAGGGGAAAGTCTTGGACATCAACTGATTGATTAAGATGAATGATTTCAACATTGGCTGACCATGTCCATACATAAAGGAGGGAACGAACCACAAACGTTTACACACACAGACACACACACACAGACACACACACACAGACAGACATCACACACAG
>NW_008705254.1:6433582-6436082 GCF_000326865.2 Helobdella robusta
ACGTACTAACATACACAAAATATAGAAACGACATACCAACGACATACAAACAACATAAAGACAACGTACCAACGACATACAAACATTATACAAACAATATAGAAACAACATACAAACAACATACGGACGACATACAAATTGAAACAATATCAACCTTCAATACAAACCCAAAATATCGTGAAGACGAAACGTCAATATGGAAATCAATAGGGCAAGCGCACTTGAGTGCACAGTGCAAATATTCACAACAACAACAGCAACAACAACAACAACGACAACAATAATATCGCAATAATCATAAAACAAAAAAAAAGAAAAATAACAAATAGAACATTGAGTGTATGACATCTAGTGTTAATAATAATAATAAAAATAATAACAATAATAAAAATAATAATGATGAAAACAATTTTAAAATTTGAAGTAAGCAAGATCAGCCCAGAGTAGCACAACGCTCGGTGTTCTTAAGATGTCTTTTAGAGATGCACCGAATGGCGAATTCATTCGAAGGCCATGAAAATTCATCCACTAACTGAACCGATCAAAGCCGAAATTGATGGCCAAAAAACCCAAATAAAAAAAATTTATTTTTGTTGGAATGGAAAACAAGTCATGGAAGAAAACAATAAGCGATGTACTTCTATCCAAAAATTCTCTGTCAGGAAGGATAACATTCAGTCTCCTGTTCTATTTTAGACGCTTTAAAAGCTACAATAACCAAAATAAATTTTCCGCTAATAATAATCACCAATGTCCTGGAGCCAAAAAATTATTGGTGGCTAGAACGGAAGTTGCAAATTTGGCTATTCGGCTTTAAAAAATGGCAGAAGCCGAACCATAAATAAATAAACATATACGGTCAGACCGAATATTTGGTGCATCTCTAATGTTCGTTGCCATCAATTGAAACAAACCAGCAAAGAGAACCAAATAACCAACAAACAAACAAAGACGGACAAACAACGAACCGACCAAGCTACCACCGTGCAGGACCACACTGATGAACCAACCGAGAAACTTAACATAACGGATGAACGTGTCGACAGCAATGAACAGAGGTGAGACAACAGCAACAATGAAATATCATCAACAACAACAACAACAACAACAACAACAGCAATGATGATGACAACAACGACAGCAGCAATGAAATATCATCTTCATCATCAACAACAACAACAACAACATCAACCAACAACAACATCAACCAACAACAACAGCAACAGCAACAACATCAACCAACAACAGCAACAACATCAACCAACAACATCAACCAACAACAACAGCAACAACATCAACCAACAACAGCAACAACATCAACCAACAACAACAACAACAACAATGAAATATCAACAGCAACAACAACATCAACCAACAACAGCAACAACATCAACAACAACAACATCTACCTGTCCCATCTTTTGATAGATGACTCCGATCTTGTACGTATCAGTGAGGACGTGCTCGTCGTACTTCATGATCAGGTCTGATGCCTGCGTGCGTAGACGGATGAGTGGGTTGGTGGATGGGTGGATGGGTTGGTGGATGGATGGGTTGGTGGATGGGTTGGTGGATGGGTGGATGGGTTGGTGGTTGGGTAGATGGGTTGGTGGTTGGACGGATTGATAGATGGATGAATTGATTAATTAAGAAATAAATGAATGCATGTATGAATAATTAAAGAAATTAAAAAATGAATAAATGAACAACCAAAGGAGGTTATCAAAATGCAATAAAAGACTAAACATCAGAGTGACCAGCTAAGCAGCAAGTGAGCAAGCAATTGAATGAATGAATGAATGACAAGTTAATAAAAAACAAACAAGCTCATAATCACAACTCTCAAACCAATGCAAAGTAGAGCCAGCGGTGAACAATTAACAAATGTTTCGACATACAAACGAACAAACAAACAACGAACAAACAAACAACGAACAAGAAAACATAACATTGTAATTGAATAGAAAACCTTTGGATGAAGTACAGGCTGCAGTGTTTCCAGGCAGGAGCAGCCACATGTCATCTGCATGGGTATGTCGTGTCATTACATTACATTACATTACACTAGGTTACCTACATTATATGCATTACTTCATTTGCAACAAGCTCTACTGATCATGTCATTGCATTATTGCGTAACATTATTGAATTTCTTTCTACTTGCTACTTCTCTTAAGTTTATCTACATATATTATACTAATATTCAGAGTGAGTTACATCAGATTATGCAGGTTACTAAACTCAGGAAGATTACAACGATCCAACTAAATAAACCACACCAGACAACACCACGCACATACATGACATCATAGCATGAGGTCAGACTGTAGATCAGGTCGTACGTACGTAGCACGGTTACATTATTATTAATTGCGTGAATAATTTATAAACAACATGAAACGAGTAATAATTTTATTCACTGTGTAATAATCTCAAATGTTGATGTAATTAATTTTGTTAATGTCGGCAAATTTTCAAAATGTTAATGTCATATTGATTC
>NW_008705254.1:6437697-6438849 GCF_000326865.2 Helobdella robusta
AAGAGTAACTTGTAACGCCAATTCATTAATCGACAACATATTTACGAACCTGTATCAACATTGCGAAAGTGGAGTCATAGTATCAGACTTTTCTGACCATTTTCCAGTTTATGCAATAGTAGAAAATTTTAAAACTGCTATCAATGATGACCAAATTTTATGTAGAAAAATTAATAAAACATCCATTTTCTTTATAAAAAAAGCCCTCTCACTTCAAAATTGGCATTCAGTTAAAAACGAGAATAATATAGATACAGCATGCCTGAATTTCTACAATATACTCAATAAAACTCTTGACACATACGCACCTCTGCAGTGGCAGAAACAAAAATATAAAAAAGCATGGGTATCTGATGAAATAATAAAATTATCAAAAAAACAGAATCGACTGTATAAAATAGCAGTCGCTGCACCAAAATCCGCTAATGTTGAAAAATATAAAAAGTTTAGAAATTACTTTACATCAGTAAAGAGAAAGGCAGAAAAAAATTATTTTCAACAAAAATTTGAAGAGGCAAAGAGTTGCTCCAAACAAAAATGGGAAATAATAAACGGTATAATGAATAGAAAACAAAACAATCTTGAAATTAATAAGCTAAAAGTTGACGACAAAATCATCGAAGACCCAGAGGAAATAAGTATTCTTTTCAATGAATACTTCATCAATGTCACAGAGAAGCTGTTAGAAAATCAAATAGTTACTGAAGATAAATTAAAAATAAATAGTGCAATCTGTAAATCAATGTATATGAACTCCACCAGTGAAGAAGAAGTAACGTACATTGTTCAAAACTTAAGCAACAAAAAAAGCACGTCAGATGATACTTTAAGTAACAATCTACTTAAAAAAATCATCCCAGAAATTGTCATCCCAATCACTCATATTTACAATCTTTCCATCGTCCAAGGAATATTTCCACAATGCTTCAAAACATCCAGAGTAGTTCCAATTCACAAAAAGGGGAGCAAATTAGAGACAAGTAATTATCGACCAATATCTCTACTTTCTCCACTTTCCAAAGTACTAGAAAAAATAATTTTTGTCAGAGTCACCTCATTTCTGTCCATAAATAAATTATTAAATGATAATCAATATGGCTACAGAGCACAGCATTCAACTGAGCAAGCTGTGCTGCAATTAGCACAAAATGT
>NW_008705254.1:6443225-6444136 GCF_000326865.2 Helobdella robusta
AAACAGATGGCAAATTGTAAACAAAATGCTATCAAAAGGTTCAAGATGTGATTTCTCTAATAATGATGTTATATTAAATGCTCATCAGTTTACGAAATTTTTTGCAGACAGGGTTGATCAGATTATTCAGACAACAGATGTAAATTCCACTCCGTTAAATGAGAGATGTAGATCGTCAAGTGATTGCTTGTTTTCATCGTTTCCAGTAATCACTGAGGCTGAGTTAAAAAATGTCATACTCAGCTCTCCATCAAAAACAAGTTCACTTGACGTCATCCCGACACATGTTTTAAAAAAATATTTAGGTTTGTTTATTCGCTTCCTCACTAGTTTTACTAACCTTTGTTCAAAAGTGGGTAAATTTCCAACTAGTTTCAAACATGCTATAGTTGTTCCTATTTTGAAGAAAACAAGCTGTGATGGAAACGACGTTAAAAGTTACAGACCAATATCAAACCTTTCGTTCTTATCAAAGATTGTTGAGCGTGTTGTGATGAAAAGTCTACTAGCCTATTTGTATGAAAATAGTTTGATGCCAATCTACCAGTCGGCATATAGACGATTCCACTCAACCGAGACAGCGTTACTACATGTCTTGTCAAACTTGTTTTCTGCAACGGACATTCAAAATATTTCAATGATGTCATTCCTGGATATGTCATCGGCATTCGACTGTGTCAACCATGATATACTTTTGAATATGTTGCGGTACGATTACGGATTGACTGATACTGTTGTTGCGTGGTTTGAGTCGTATTTAGCAGACCGAACACAGCAGGTTTTGTTCAAGAATGTACTGTCGGATGTCAAAATGGTTAAATCAGGGGTACCTCAGGGATCCGTTCTTGGGCCTATTCTGTTTATACTATATACATCAGGCGTACTTAAAATTATTAATTCTCATGGATTTG
>NW_008705254.1:6444186-6444973 GCF_000326865.2 Helobdella robusta
GTGGTGTCTGCGGTGAAACAAACATAATAAAGTTGGTACGACTTGGTAAGAAAAATGATACGGTGGTAAGACCAATTTTGGTAAAGTTTGATGATGTCAAGGTGAAGGAACTCGTTTTCAAAAATGTTTTTAAAATGAAGTCAGTAGGCGATAATCTGTCTCATGTTGGTCTGAGTCATGATCTTACTGTTGAGCAAAGAGATGAACTTAAAAAATTGATGGACGACGCCAGACAGATGGAGAAAAACTCAACGGAGGGTTTTTTATACAGAGTGCGAGGAGACGTAGGAAAATGGAAAATAGTACATTTTCCTGCAAGGAAAGAGTCAAACTGATGAATGGACGACAAGGCCCTGGATATGAGTTATGCAGTTTGATCAAATGTGGTAGTCACGGTTTCCACAGTGGTGATGATGATAACAGCAATTCTAATGAAAATTTCAATCTGGGTTTGTTAAATGTTAGATCAATTGCACGTAATGTTGACGGGATTTATGGACTAATTTGTGATGGATTGGATGTGTTAGTGTTGACTGAAACTTGGCATGGCTTGCCTGGGAACAACTCTGTCAGTGCTGCTATGCCACCGGGGTACTGTTACGTGGACTTTGTCAGGCAGCATGATCCTGGCCACGGTGGACTGGTCATATATTTCCGCAAAGAGTTTGGTTGCAGAAAGATAAATTTGCCTTCATTTGTAACGTTTGAAGTTGTCGCCATTAGATTAGTAATCAATAAAAATCAATTCATTCTTCTGGGTGTATACAGGCCTGGCTCGGCACAGATA
>NW_008705254.1:6447075-6475935 GCF_000326865.2 Helobdella robusta
ATACATACATACATACATACATACATACATACATACATACTTACATACATACATACATACATACATACATACATAGATACATACATACATACATACATACATACATACATACATACATACATACATACATACATACATACATACATACATACATACATACATACATACATACATACATACATACATACATACATACATACATACATACATACATACATACATACATACATACATACATACATACATACATACATACATACATACATACATACATACATACATACATACATACATACATACATACATACATGTAAATATAACATGCATACAAAAATAATATACATACATACATACATACATACATACATACATGTAAATATAACATGCATACAAAAATAATATACATACAAGTAGCACAGAGTAATTCAAGGTTTGAATAAAAAAATTTTAGTATGTTTTTTTTAATACTTGAACAACGAAAATAATAGCAGTAGTATAAAAAATATTGTCACGATGAAAGTTTAAAATATATGAAAATCATTTCAAAAGTTAAAAAATTGAAAAATAACTTTAAAAATTTAAAAAAAAGGTGAGAAATGTCTATAAAGTTGTTGTTCAACTGAAATAGAGATGAACTAATCTTATATATAATTTACATGTTTTTCAGTGCCTGGACCTAAAACCAAACAGCAACTGTGTTCAATCCATGCAAACAACACATACACACAAACACAAACACATGCATACTTGCATAAACCCACTAACAAATTTATCCACACTTCAAGTAACTTAGACCGCACGTACAACATGCATGCACTCGCACAAATATGACACACCAGCAACGATAAACAACAACAGAACGACAACACAAAAAAGTTTCCCGACATGCCAACAAGCTCACACACGTGAAATGAAATGTGATCTGATGCATTTGCCTCTAATTGAATTTAGTGATACGCAGATAATGTACCCCACACCACTATCGCAATGAGCATGTTTGTACCAGCATGCACTCGCACATTCACATTCTCTTCACACAAACGCCCATCAAATTGCATGCGAGCATGTTGCACGCGGACTGGCGCGCACAACAAATTAGGCGCATCAATGCATGAAGCATTATCGTAAATACAAACGTCTTGAAAGTTGTATGTGCACGCGCGCACGCACACACACACACATACACACACAGGCTAATATAACATAAATATACGCATATTGTTATTGTTGTAATGGTGTACAAAAAATAGATTATTAACACACACACACACACACACACACACACATACACACACACACACACACACACACACACACACACACGTTCATCACGTACCTTAAGAACTCTCACAACATTTGGATTTTCGTGGCAGGCCGAAGAATCCATGGACTGCTTGTTTAGGGAAGGATTCTGAATGAATGAATAAAATGAATGAATGAATGAATGAATGAATGAATGAATGAATGAATGAATGAATGAATGAATGAATGAATGAATGAACGAATGAATAAATGAATGAATAAATGAATAAATAAATATATATAAATAGATAAATAAAATAATAATTTATTGAATGAACAAATAAATGAGTACATATTTAAATAATCAATCAAGCGGTCAGCATTCAACGAGTTCAAGAACCACCGAAACAGTAGAGAAGCGATGAATTTTTCAATCGAAACCAAACTGCCATTCAGAAAATTTTATAAAACAAACGAAATTGTGTTGCAGTAATTATTGAGAACGGCGATGGACGGCAGCTCGTTGGCAAAAGTCGTTGATGCTTGGCCGCTTATTAACTGAATAAATTCGTATTTCTTGTACGTTATACTGAGCCGGTCGGCAAACAAACTCCTCATCAGAACGTGAACAAGCATTGTAGCTCCCAAAACGGTGTTGTAATGTGCCTTGTTTGTAATGATGGGAACAAATATAAATGCCAATACAACTTCATCCATACTAATAAACCACCCTTCCACAGCTGCTACTGCAGCTACTACTAATACTACAACCACAACTACCACAACTGCTACTCCTTATGAAGCGACGGAGATTAATTAAAAATGACATCATACGTAGCTCAGTGTTGTGACCTGTGGCATGTCATGCTTTGATGTTGGTGGTCTGATGGTAATGGTGATGACTTTGACGTCATTATGAAGGAGGGATGAAAATGACGACGATGATTCGGTGGTGATTATCGTGATGATGATGATTATGATGGTGGTTATGATGATGATGATGATGACGGAAGCAAGGCGATGATAATGATGATGATGGCATGAGGCAATAATGATGGTAGTGATGAAATAATAACAGACAATATAGTTTATAAAATGACTATGGTGGTCACAAAATGATGAACCTGCCGACGTTAACGATGAGTATGATGGTGATTGTTATTCTCATCTGGAAGCTGGCGAAGAGATGATCCAGAAGATGATGAAGACAAAATGGTGACGCATAAAATGCCAACTCGCTCATCAAAATGATCACGTGACATGCCACGTGCCAAAAAACGCCACCACACACCACTATCGTCCGCCGGAAACACATCTATTACGTCATCGCGGCTTTTACTGACGTCATTATTCTAATTAGGACTGGCATGCCTTCTGCGAATCAAATTATTTGGCGGCTAATAATTATCATTATTAAATTAGGATAGTTGCGCTTGGATCCAACGTAACCACATTTGGTAGCTAAGTGGCAGTGGTCATGTGTACGTGTATAATATGCATTATATAGATATAAACACACATACGAGCACGCGCACACACACGCACGCACATATTTATATTTATTTCTAAAACAATAAAAACAATTTTGTATGAATTCTACCAAATTGTTAGCATTGATCAATTTAAAGTTTGCCTTTTCAACTTTTCTTACTAAAAATTTCTGGAAAATGTTTAATTTATCTAACTTCGAAATAAAATTATTATCCAAATTCACCCTGCAACTAGGCCAATTTCAATTTCTCACAAATCATCTTCAGTGAAGCTTTAGCTTATATAGCTTCTTAAACGAAGGAAAGGTAGTTGAATTAATTAGCGTCACTTTCTTCATCCTCATTTTTGGTGTCACTTCATTATTGTTAATGAAGTATGCATTAAGGCGTCGTTCGTGTTGGTAACGATCAGACGTTTATATGCGTGCGTGTGTGTATATAACCCGGTCCCGATCTATTAAATGCGAGAAGAATAAACTAGGGTTGTGCCGGTCTATAAAATCTGGACAACTTTGAAATTAGAAATCTGGCACAAATTCAAAATCCAGCTTCCCCCAATTTAAGCCAGAGCCTGATTTAATCCGGATTTGAAAAAATGGTCGGAGCCGAATTCAGGTACAGGCTTAGAATAGACAAAACTTGATGAATTTATTTGTTACAAATTTTTACAACAATCCTGTAAATCCTGCAACGGACAAACAAACATGCACACGCACATGCACACGCATATCGTTCAAAAGGTATGTACTTTTAATTTATTACGAGCTTGTATACTCAAACAAGAGATCCCAGATCTTAAACATAAACATGGCACGTTATCATAAACAAAAATTGAAACATAAACAACATAATCAAGAAGAAAGAAAGATACAAAATATATTGCACTAGATACTTGTGCTTCAAAGAACGCATGTATGTTAAATGGTTGAACTTCAATCAGTCAATTAGGTGATTGGTGATTAATCATTGATTGGATGAATAATTAAATGGTTGGCTCGTTGATTGATTGATTGAATGAATGAATGAATAATTGATTGATTATTGATTGATTGATTAATACGGTGTCAGAGATAATGGTTTTGTAATAACATTGTTGATTAAAATTCGATTTAGTGGCCAAATTGGATTTTTGTTGTTTTTTCAATTCAAATAAATTAAATAGCTAATTGATTTGTTGAATTGAGTGATAAAAATTTGAGTAACAATGGGTTTCGGTTAAAATTAATTCACCAATATTAAACTTGTACGTGAATTATTCATCAATCATTTTTGTTGAAGTTTTTGTGAAGTACGAGCCTGGTTCGTTGAAACTGTGTATGTATGTATTATGTATGTGTGTATGTATGTGTGTATCTATGTATGTATGTATGTATCTATGTATGTGTGTATGTATGTATGTATTTAACTATGTATGTATGTATATATGTATGTTTGCTAGCATGCATATATGTATGTATGTGTGTATGTATAAATGTATGTATGTGTGTATGTATAAATGTATGTATGTGTGTATGTATATGTGTATATATGTATGTTTTTAAGAAAATCAATCGCGTTAATACAATTATTATATTTATACATTAATTTTTCAAGTTTTCTAATTAAAATTTTATTATAGATATTTAATTTATTAAGTAAAAAACTAAAATTATTATTGTTCATGTTTATTAAAATAAATAATTGCAGAAAGCTTTTTCGATATAAAATATATTATCGTCAGTGCAAAATATTTTAAATAATAACGAAAATTTCCGTTTATAAATGTACAGACAGACATTTAGATGGCTATAAAGCTCTGGACTCAAAGGTGAAACAGAAAGTCTCCTTATAGCGGCTCAAGATCAAGCATTGAACCACTAAGGAGCATGTCAACCACATTGTGGCCTCATGCCCAATACTAGCGCCAAAAGAATATACGCATCGACACAATAGGATCGCTAATTGTCTACATTGGTCAACCCTGAAAGAACCTGGTCAAAATGTACCTGACCGCTGGTACGATCACCAGCCTGAAAAGGTTGTCGAGTTTGACAATACAGCACTCATGTACGACATGGCTATAAACGCCGACCGTAGTGTTGGGGCTAACCGGCCAGATATCATACTCCAAGATAGAAGTAACAAAAATGCCTCCTTATCGATGCTGCTGGCACCAATGACACGAATGTTGCTGCAAAGGAAGTTGAACAACTAAGCAAATAAAAAGACCTTGAGATAGATGGAGATTTCACGTATGTGGAACACAAAAACACGCGTGATCCCAATAGTAGTTGGTGCATTGCGAACAAACAGTACGTCAGGGGCTGCAGAAATATCTCGATGAACTACCTGGAAAGGAAAGTGTTGCACAAGAGCAGAAGATGGCCCTACTCTGTACTGCCCACATACTTCACAAGTTTCTAACAGCAGGGAACTAAAATCCCACACCTCAGGACTCAGGTAGATACCAGCGAAGTGGCTGAGGAAAATGATAATAATAATAATAACAACAATAATAAAAATAGTTATAATAACAACAACAGTGTATACATAATGTTCCGTATATGCTACGATTAAATTTTCCCATTTCTTATTGCTGTTTTCCATATTTTTATTAAGTGTGGGAGAGATCCACAGTGCGGTACAATTCGATGGAGCTTTGAAGTTCTACATGGAAAGTTATATTTAAAAGGAGTAACGGTTCCTATCTTGTCGATATTTTACGTACTGTTATTATTATTATTATTGTTGTTGTTATTATTATTAATTCTATTATCAATAGTCATCATCACCTCATCGCCAGTGTTTAATTATATTTTTATTTCCATATCGCTGAATGAGTTTGAGGTTGTTGCAGCCGTTCTTACGTTCAGACTCTACGATCGTGCAGTGCTGATAAGCAGCAACAACAACATGCACAAGGTCAGATCATATCAACAACAACAAAAACAGCAACAACAGCAGCAACAACCACAACAACAACAGTCAATCCTAACGTGAAACAACAACAAATAGTAATTATAACAACAACAATATTATTCATAACAACAAACACAACAACAAATATTAATCATAAGAACAAAAACAACATCAACAAATATTAATTATAACAACAACAACAACAATAATAATAACAACAATAATAATAATAATAATAATAATAATAATAATAATTACAAAAATAAGAGTAGTAAAATCACATTAAGTTATTTTTTGTCCGATCAACAGGCCCCCGCGTGTACGCACACATACATATGCACATACACAAGAACATAAACACACATACATATGCACACATACATACACACAATGATACATACACACAAACATACATACACTTACATACACACATACACACACACAAATATTACACACATATACATAGACACGAACCTATAATTATACATCGTCATGTATCTACATTACAAGATCTAATGAAGCAAAAGTAATTAACTTCACTGTGATGGTGATGAAGATGACGACGATGATGATGGGGTACTTATGGTTTTAACGAAGATGATTTTAATGATGGATGATGATGATTTTAATGATGATGATGATTTTAATGATGATGATGATTCTGGTGATGAAGGTGCTGCTGATGATGATTATGATGATGAAGGTGCTGCTGCTGCTGATGATGATGAAGGTGCTGCTGATGATGATGATGATGAAGGTGCTGATGATGATTTCGGTAGTGATGACGCAATTAATGATGACAGTTATGCAAATTTTATTTTAAAATGATCACCATTTTACGTCATCATCATAATAACACTGATGATGATGTAGGCGGTGTTGATGATGATATGATAGTAGCTAGCTGAATAGATAGTGGTTGAGATAATTAGATGTTCAGTGCAATTATATAACATAGTGTAAACAAACACACATATATATATTACGTTTTGCTCGTATCTACACAAGGACAAACATAACACACACACACACACACGCACACACACACACACGCACACATATAGAACACACACTCACACACACGCACGCAAGCAAGTAAGCATAGGTTTGTTCGTACATGTGTACAAAACAACCAAATGAATATTATTTTCATTAAGATAAGTTATCAGTTAAAAATCAGATGATGATGGTGATGACATAAGTGCAAAAAAATGTTAAAACCAACGAAAACAAATTAGGGATGAGTGGAACATATTTGCACTAGCTTGTTAGATTTAAAACAAAAAGTTAACAAATTAATTGAAAGTTTAGTTGACTCGGTTAAAAATGAATTCGATCTCAAACTCCTCAATTACCCAACACCTCACGGCACATTTCCAATTAATTTTGCAATCTATGCACATCCACATTGGAAAAACTGGCAAGTTTGTTTATCTTTAATGAATGCGTCACAGAAAACCAGTTTAAAAATTCCAAACACGTTTTGTGTTGACATTGTCATTTCATCAGCATTCTTCGCTGTCTGTTTTTGAAAAGAGGTCGCATCAGTTAGCGAAAACCTCAAATTTTAAAAATTTTCAAACTTTCAGAAAATTTCAAAAGTGAACAAACAATCAGGGAGTAGTTAAATGAAAACATTTGTGCAATTAAAACTGGGAAAGCATTGAAAGAATTGTTCTCGGTGCTAAAAATATCAAGTGATATGTAGGTTCATATAACATGCATAATCAAGGCATAAAGCCAAGCATGTTGTACATATTTACAGTAAATGTAGGCATTCATGTATGTATGTTTGTTTGTATGCTCCTTTGTGTGTTGGTACGTATTTATGTTTGTATTTATTTATGCATATATGTGTGTTTGTATGTATGCATGCATGTATGTATACACATATAAATATGTGTTTGTTTATTTGGTTGTACGCCACAGTGAGTAACTCATAATTATATAATTACACATACACACACATTTGTGAGATTTATTGGTTGGTAGTAACGCAGGTTAATAATAAAAAATGTATGAAATGGAAAAGAAAATTGCCGAGCCCGATAACAATGAAATATTTGAAATAAAAAATTAACAAAGGAACTATGGAACCAGCAACCCCGAAAAATTTTGACGAATCACGATAATGAATAAAATAAGGAAGGCGCATTTCATAAGTTATACTACACTTCACGTTAAATTTGTGGCAACATTTATGATTGTAACAAAAATATTAAATAACTAAACAAACTTTTGAAGGTTTTAGTTCAATGTTGCCCATGCCTTTCAACTTCAACCGACCGACCGACCGACCAGCCAACCAACCAACAAACTGACTGAACTAACTAAACAAATTAACTGCTATCCAACAAGTTGGCCAACCAATTAATCTGCTTATTTACTCCAATCGACAGAAACATTAAACTGGTATTAGCAGATGGAAGATCTAATTAGTTTTTTTTCAATATAAATAAAATGAATGAATTAATTAATTAATGTATGTATGTTGAAAAACAACTGGTATAAAAAGTTAAATTGAAAAGTTACTTAATTTTAATGTATATCGAACAAATTAAATAAAAAGATCAATTGATATTAAAAAAAAACTAAAATATTTCAAATCTCAAAGTTGAGAATTTGAAAGTACGACGGGTAGGTGTACAAACAAAACACACAGGCATTACAAATTCGATGTACAACAACGCTCATACACATACTTATATATACAAAACTATCTCATGAATATGCAAATCTGAATAATGAGTAATATTAAACTCTTCTCTCATTGGTTCCTTCAAATTTGCGGCTCCTCCTTCCAACTAAACACATGTTCTCATTCATAAAATAATAGAATACATTGAGAGCCAGCAATGTAAACATAAACATGCGAAAAAGAATGATGACCTTGCTCTTCTCCCTCTCTTTCTCTCTCTCTCTTTCTTTCTCTCCCTCCCGCAAAAAGCGTCTACATATTTCCATATCAAACAACTTGATGCATTACGCACGTTGAAAGATGATATCGTCACGTGACGATATCATCACGTGATGGCGATGAAAAGAAAGGTAACATATATGACGTTGTTATCATTATTAAAATATCCATTATTTCAAATTACTCTATCCATCGTCATCACCACCACCACCATCATCATCATCGTCATCATTACTACCATCATCATCATCATCTCCATCATCATCATAATCACCATCATCGTTATAACTTAAAATGAAAATAATAATATTAATAATAATTATTATTATTGTTATGATATGATCGTCATAATAACTTCGAAATGATAACATGGCAGATGACGTTATTGAAATATTCGCAGGCGGATTCGAGACAGAAAGTCATCCTGCTAACGTGCAAAATGAACAGCTTAGATTGTAATAATGGAATATTCGAGAGATGAATTCAGTTGATAATATTATGATCGCGGGAGTACATGATTTTAATTCAATGTTGATATAATTATTGTTCAATCATTTGATTGTTTGACTGATTGATTGACTGATTAATTGACTGATTGACTGATTGATTGATTGATTGATTGATTGATTGATTGATTGATTGATTGGATTAATTGATCGTTTAGTTGGTTGGTCGAGTGAATGATTGATTGTACGTGAAAGTTATAAACTCCCTTAATAAAGTTGTGTAGTGTTGAGGTGAGGCAGTAGGCATGTTATTTTGCTTGCTTGTCTAGCAAATGTGTGATTTTGTTTGTTTGTTTGTTAGTTTGTTCATGTAAATGTTTGTATGGGAGTGTATCGATGTTTTGACATGTGTACAACGCATGTGTGTACACTGTACACACGTACATATACGGGAAGTTATGCGAGAGTATTTTAGCATACGTATGTTGTGTAGTAGTGAGGTGAGTTGTGTCATCCATTGTTAATTTAATCATTCTTCTTATGTAATTGTTTAAATTTAAGCTCGTTCTATTTCTCAACTGCTTTTATTCCTTTCATAGTATTGTTTGCTAACTTTCTTAATAATTTATTATTATTATTTTTATTATTGTAATTTTCCTATTATTATTGTTGTTTTTATTTTGAAAGTTTTTATAAGGTTTATATTGTTGTCTAGACCACCATTAACTTAACTTAAACGCTTCGTTCAAGTCATGAAGAATAAATATGTATGCTGGTACATGTGTGTGTGTGTTTAAATGCATATATGTATGCGTGTGAGCGTGTGTGTGTGCGCGTGCGTATTTATGTATGTACGTATGTGCGAATGTATATGAGTGGGTATGTACGTATCTGTGTACGTGAGAATATATGCGAGTGTTTGTTTGTTTTTATATTGTGTGTATGCCTGTATAGATGTGTTGTTTGGGTTGTTTGGTGGTTCATTCATCTTCTTATTTAAAAGTCAATCGTTCATCTAATCATTTCAACACAGCCTATTAATAGCCACATGCATAAATTGTTGACGTCATCATTGTTGAGTGACGTCACGTTACATGCATTAACTGTTGATGTCGTTGATGTTGGGTGAGGTCACACATTATGTAACGTTGTTTGCTTCATTGTTATCATAGTAAGTTGAGTTCACAGAATTATTCAAGGCTTATTCGAATTGTTGTTATTGTTGATTGGTAGTTGTTATTTTTATTGTTGCTGTTGCAGGCTAGTTGTTGATTTTATAGTAGTTTTGGTTCTACCTATGTCTATTGTGAGTACATGGGACTTGATAATTTATTGTTGTTTGGTTCTAACTGATGTCTGTTTATGTTGATGTCATTGTTAATGTTTGTAACGTTGTTGTTGTTAATGTTTTAGCTACTATAGTTAGCAATTTTATTGATAAAAGTAGAAAAATATTAAAATCCAAAAATGAGTTTGACAATAACTTGTTAAAAATGTCCTTGACGCATTGAACAAGCCGGTGCATAATTGAAAGAGATTTAAGCTCCTAAAAAATAGTCGGATTTGGAAGAAAATTTTTTACATTTGTGAAGACTTGAAATTGTTCCATGGCATGACGAAATGAAGTTGGTTGAAAATAATTAAATTAATTTACTATACTTAATTTTTTACTTGAATAATAATCGCTAATTAATTATTTTATTTGATTAATTAATTAATTAATTAATTAATTAATTAATTATTACATTTAATAATTAATTATTGCGAAAATCTAGATGAAAAAACACATGCAGAGCAAAATGATGTTAAATAAATAAGAAATCGAAGCGCTAGGTTGCACCCATTTAACCCCACACAGAGGCCTACTAACGTATTTCTACGTTGTACTGCTACATCTGTTCACGTAGGAAATATCTTCCAATTCAGCCTTCTATCAAGACCGCTACTATAATTTATTACTGTTATTATAGCTAATAATATTATTATGCAATAACAACTTTTAATTATATTACGAGTTAAATTATATTAAATTATTTTAACAATTGTAATATAAGATTGTTATTATTTTTATCAATATTGTTGTTTTTATTGTTGTTATAAGGTTTTTAATTATTTTTCCTTTAAAAATGTGTAAATGCATTTTTTAAAATTACGAATGCCTAATGACGGTTCTTAGTGCACAAGAGAGATGTATTACATAAAATTAAAAATTCTTCCCGAAGAATTGTAACTAAATTGTTATTTGGCAGAATAAAAAAAAATTATCTGAACACTTAGTGTTGAAAATGCTTGAATATCTCAATTACAGAAAATTATTAAAACTTTCCTGACACAATGGAGCTATTTTAGCTCAACACCATTTTGTAAATGTTGTTTTAGAGAGTTGTGTGCGTGTGCGCGCGTGTGGTTGAATGTGTGTATGTATGTGATTGAATGTGTGTGTGATTGAATGTGTGTGTGTGATTGAATGTGTGTGTGTGATTTAATGTGTGTGTGTGATTGAATGTGTATGTGTGTGTGTGCGTGTGTGTGTGTGTGATTGAATGCGTGTGATTGTTTGTGTGTGTGTGAATGTATGAGTGTGTGGTGACAGTTGTTGATCAGTAAAATAAAAATGGCACATCAATTAAGAAACAATTACTTCTTTTATCTGTCCCAGGGTATTTCATCACCGTAATTTAGATAATGTTTTGCAAATATAATTATTTTATTTCATTTTTAATATAAAGATATAATTTTATGTGGATGGATGGATGGTTGGATGGATGGATGAATGAATGGATGGATGGATGGATGAATGAATAGATGGATGGTTGGATGGATGAATGAATGGATGGATGGATGGATGAAGGAATCTATGGATGGATGGTAGAATTAAATTAGAATTACAATAAAATATTAATAAAAATTTAATTTTAAAATGTTCAGTTTGTTATCCACGATGATGGCGATGATGATGATGAGGACATAATGTGGAATCTTCAGGTGGATGTGGCCTGTTGATTGCAATGCATGTATGTACGTACATATTTAAAGATGTACGTTCTGCTAACGTGTTCGTGAAGCGATGTGAACATTGTAACTAAATTCTTATTTGCAATGCATGTATGTATGTAAAAGATGTTCCTTCCATACTTAGACACAATCTCACGCAGATGCAAACACATAAACATCAATATATAAATAAATAAAATAAAATAAATGAATGAATAATCAAACAAACAAACAAACAAACGAATGAACGAGCGAACGAATGAATGAATGAGCATATATGAAACTTAAAAAAATTAGTATTTATTTATTCAACGCATGGTTTGTTTATACATGAAAATTGAAAAAATATCAATGAGGTTAGATTTATTTTTGAGCATAACCTTAATGCACGTTTCAAATTTCATAAACTCTCTCTCTCCTTCCTTTCTCTCTTCTCTCTCTCTCCTCTTTCCTGACTCTTTTTCTTCCCTTCAATTTCTCACTTTCTCCCACTATTTTTTCCTTGATTCTTACCAACTGATTAATTTTTTCTCCATTTACTTTTAGTTTCTGTGATTTCATTTCGTACGCAGGAATAAATAAATATATTTCATTAATTTCTTTCTGCAATACATCTCTAAAAAAAATTTTTCTTAAAAAATTATCTTGATTTATCTTTTCCATCAAACCGGGATTTTTTCTAACTCACTCCCGGCAAGTTCTTATCTTTCCTATCGACTCCATCCAGACCCGAGGCAGTTCATTAACACGAAGTTTCGATGTAGCAAGTAACATGCACCATTTTCAGTTAGGCTTTTTAATTCACTTCACATAGAAATAAAGAATATAAGAATTAATATTAATCAACTAACAACTGCAAGCAGGCAAAGTTTATTAATTTGTAAGTTAAGCCGTTAATATGTTACTTGGTCAATGTCATTTTACTTGGTCAATAATATGTTACTTGGTCAATATCAATGGTCTTTGATATATTTCTTGGTCATTGATATGCATATGATACATAAAATATACCTATACTGGCTTTCGAACGAAACATTTCAGTGTGCTTCAGAATCTGGTCTCATTCTTTTACCAAGAACAAATTATTCATTCATCAGATTTTATATATTTTACATTTTTTAAGTTTATTAATAAATATTTATTCATTTTTTAAAGATTTTATTCATTTTGATTATTTTTTAATTGATTTATTTCACGCATTTGCATAATATTTAAGCATCTTTTTTCTGGTCTTACATAGCCGGACTGATATAAGATCGTCGTGCGTGCTTGGCAGGCCCCCCCCCCCCCTGTTGATGTGTTTGTCACTTGAGCGTAAATAGGACTGCCTGCACTGCTGAGACACAAGTATGTTTTCGCAAACGGTTCACATCTCTTACAAGAATGAGTGAATCAATTTAACATTTTACAAGGGTAAGTGAATTACTCATTAACATTCTACTAGAGACTATTCACGATGGCGTCTATGTGTAACTTCTTATCAGGCAAAATTAAACATCCGCCAATGGGATGAGGAAGATAATAAGCTCCAGTGAGACAATAAAAATTACGCTCAATGATTAAAAACGTCCACACACAATTAACTATTTGTCGTCAGCAGTAGATAGAAAAATTAACTGACAACAACAACTAACTTACAGTAACAACAACGACGACGACACAACAACAACAACAATAACAATAAACAACAACAACAAAAAACACAGCAGCAACATCAACGTCGACGACAACAGCAATGTGCTGTCAACAGTCAAGTGAACCGTAACAGCAACAATGATTACAATAATAATACAGAATAAATAAAAGTAACGATGTTACTATTATTGCTACTACCACTACTACTACTACCACTACTACTACTACTACTACTACTACTACTACCACTACCACTACCACTACCACTGCCACTACTACTACCACTACTACTACTACTACTACTACTACTACTACTACTACTACTGCTACTACTACTACTACTACTACTACTATTACAACTTACTACTACTACTACAACTTACTACTACTACCAATACTACTACAAATGCAAATAATAATAATACCAGTGCCTAAATTTCTTCTCGTTGTGGTTGATCTTTATAATTAAACGCGGTATGGGCTCCTAATATGAAAAGATGCAATATATTACGCTCGTATGTTCGTTTATATATGTTGTATTAAATTGTATGTTGTATGTGATTGTATGTTAATGTGATTGTATGTTGTGTGTGATTGTATGTATGTCATATGGGGTTGTATATTATATGTGATTGTATGTTGTATGTAATTGTATGTTGTATGTGATTGTATGCTGTATGTGATAGTATGTTGCATGTGATTGTATGTTTGTATATGATTGTACATTGTATGTGATTGTATGTTGTTGTATGTGATTGTATGTTGTATGTGATTGTATGTTGTTGTATGTGATTGTATGATGTGTTTGATTGTAGGTATGTCATATGGGATTGTATGTTGTATGTAATTGTATGTTGTATGTAATTGTATGTTGTATTTTTATATTTCTGTAAATTATTTGTATTTGTTTGTATGTGATTTTATTTGAATGTACGTCTGTATTTGTTTGTTTGTATGTGTTTGTATGTAGTGTTACGATTGCATGTGTTTATTCAGAAAACGCACATGCTCATACGTATAATATGATATGTTTTAACAGTGTATATATAAATCGTCAATTCATTATTTCATCAGTTCATCACAACCAATTCATCTTTACATCATTCCATTCATCAAATCCATCCATTCGTCATCCTAACAATCATTCACCAATGCATGAATCAATCATCATTGTGTAGAATCTTGTGATCATCTTCTTAGCCACACACAAACAATGCATTTCATCACAACAGCCATCCATTACGAAGATGATAATGACGATGTACTAAATACAATGATAATATTTGTATGATCCGTTGTGAGAAGCGATGAAAAAATGATAATAGTAATAATAATAATAATGATAATGATAATGATAAAACAAAATTTATTTTAAAATAAAACTGACATAAAACAAAGTCTTAGACATCACTATGAGAATGACGACAGTTATAAAAAGAGGCCACAAAATTAGTTTGACAGATGGCATGTTAATTCTATAAGAACACAAGAAGAAGGCAATAAATTAAAAAATGAAATAACATTAAAGCCTTAATGACAATGACAACAAAAACAACAACAAAAACCATAAATACGAAATTTAACATCAACAACAAACATCAATTAGATACAACACCAACAACAAATGAGATACGACATCAACCAGCCTCCCGGAAAAACAATACAAATAGCAAACACAGCATCACAGGCAAACAGAGTGCACGCACACACACACGCGCGCGCAAACACACAGATACACATACATACATGTATGTATGTATGTTGTATGTATGTTGTATTATACAGTTATGTAAACTTATACAGTTATATAACATTCTTTTACTTAAATTATACTGTAATATTGTAAAATGCAGTACTATTTATACTATGATTTATACTTATACTCTTTAGTTACTATAATGAATTAGCGAGAGATTACTATTAATTTATTGTATAACCTTATTTAATATATTAATATTGAAACTTAAAAACTTTACACGTTAATGAATATCTACGTTCGGTGTCGAGATGTTATATTAGTAAAGTTAGGTGACGTAGTAAAGTTTTTATAACGCATTTAATGAGCTTTGTATAAATGTATTATATTTGTATTATTTTGGATTTATTGAGATTTGTATAGGAAGAAAATTCGTTACCTAATTTTACAAACATTCATTCACGTATGCAAATGTACCTAATTACAGGCTGACAGATACAAGGCTCTCTTGTTGTGGGATAGCAATTACCTAATTTATCTTATCTCGCCTAATTTGTGTTTGTACTTCCCCTTCAAACTTGGCTTTGCAAAAGTCCTGGTGTCTATGATACATATTATAATATGATATGATATACGATATGATATTTAATGTTATATGATATATGATATGATATTATATTTGATGTGATATGATATATGATATTTGATATAATATAATAATAGTAATAATAATAAAAATAATATTAATAATAATAATAATATAGTATAAAACACAAATATGGACGTAAATATAATAATTAATATTACAACACGCAATTCTTATAATTAATGCACGCCTTGTTAGTGTAGTAGCAATTCACAGAAAATTTAGCCAACATTCACAATGTTGGTATGATTTTTTTGTCTTTGCTGTGTCAATAGTAGAAAATTCTTGGAGCTGCTTATTGAAGAAATTGACAGCATTAATGCTGGCACTTGTTGAAATAAAAAATTTAACTGTAAGATAGAAACATGAGCAGATGCATTAATTTGACGGTTGGTAGGATATGATTGTTGTTGTTGCTGCTGCTGTTGTTGCTGCTGTTGTTGTTGCTGCTGTTGTTGCTGCTGCTGTTGTTGTTGCTGCTGTTGTTGTTGCTGCTGTTGTTGTTGTTGCTGTTGTTGTTGCTGTTGTTGTTGTTGCTGCTGTTGTTGTTGTTAATACATCTATCCTCAATTAAATAAATAGTGACAGTAACATTTATCTAAACTGTTTTATTCATCTGATATCGAGTGAATTTTTCGGTTTTACTTTTAATAAGAGTGAAAAGTGACTTTTAAAAGTTTGCTTACTTCTGATTGTTGCGTTTGTCGTTGTTTTTGATGTTGATATGTTGGGTAGACAAAGCAAGATTGGTGATCATCATTTTTTCCAGGAGAGGAAAGCTTTTTGAACTGTTGTTTGAGTTGCGCTTGTTGCTTGTTCTGCTGCTGCTGTTTATGTTGCAGTTGTTGTTGCTGAAGTCGTTGTTGTTTTTGCTGAAAATCATCGTTGATGCGATACTGTTGATTCATTGTTGTTGATTTGTATTTGTTGCAATCGTTAAATTTTAATAAAATTTCTGTGGAGTGAACACGCCGTCTTTGCTGGAGATTATTATTCCACAGGAGTTTTTGTGGATCTGTCGTTAGTCTTTGCTGCAGTTCACATTGACTACCAATGAAGTAATTTGTGTTACACTTGGATTTTTGTAAGAACTGTTGTTGTCGTTGTTTAGGAAAGGAACATCTTTGGTCATTGAATCTTGATGCTTGCAACTTGAACAACTTGTCAATCAAATCCTCACAATCTGATTCTTTGACGTCTCCCTCGTCCAACTGGAAACATTTCTGACGACACAGATTGCTTTTGTTGGTGCTGATGTTGTCTTGGATGTTGGTGTCGTTGCTGAGGTTGTTGTTGTTGTTGTGAGTTGTGTTGCTTTTATTATTGTTGTTTATGATGTTTGTTACGTCATCAATGTCGATGATGTCATCAATGTCTTTGTCGTCAGTGACGCTGCTGCTGAGGCTGCCTGTCTCGCATGGTTTCCTGCTGCTCACGTTTGAGATGTTCGAGTCATCCCACTGCACGAAAGTTATAAACGTTCATCTCAATTAGTAAGCAATTTGTTGACCAAGTAAATTGTTCATTAAAGCTGCTGAAAATTAAACTCACAAATAAATTCGAGACAATAAATAACATCCCAACAAGACATTTTCCTCATTAGGATATTAAATTAAAAAATAAATTAAGCAAACGAACGTTAACATCATATTGTGGACAGGAACTCACAACTAAACTGTTCAGGTTAGGATCTTTTTTTTAAATTTAAAACAAAAGCATTTGTATTCATAGCAGTAACTGTTTACATAAAAAGCATTTTTGTTTGCATTTCAATAAACGTTCAACTGAGACAAGTAGTAGAGAATGAAGTAGTAGATTGTAGAGAATGAAGATGCATGTAGATTGTTGAGCATACGATGATCTGAAGCCACCTCACAGCTCGGCGTATGTGCATTCATGTATTTATACGCATCGTGCAAACGTGCATACACAACATACAACATACATTTGTTGTATAATTGTATATATGCATGCATGCAAGCCCTCGTACTATGTCCGTCCATGCATAAATGTGCACACTGTATATCACTATTTGCATATGTACGTACATATTAAAACTCAAACATTTAGAAAAATAAAATTTTATTTGGTCTCATCAAATTTTAAAATAAAAAAATTAAAATAAGTGTAAATATTGAACATACTTTATTCAGCAGGTATTTCAATAATAATAAGCATGTAAATATGCACAGAACTTGTACAAAAGAAGGCACATACAACTGTGCATACAATACAACATACACATAAACATGTCACATTCGTTCGTATGAACATAAACATAAATGTGAACATTCAAATTTGAGAGCGTACCCACAAACGCGTACATCACGCACGCACGGATGAAAGCACAACCGACCGACGTACGAAATTGTACACGGAGGACATTTAAATCTTCCAAGTGCCATTATGAACAGGGAAAAGATTCATGTGCTTCGTACGTGCCTCTATAAAAATATGTGCGTGTATGCAGAGATGCGCTGAACTATGCCCGTTTAGAAACTCGCTTAGTTATAACCGCACGCACACGCGCACACACATCTATACAGAAACACATACACCATTTATACATACGTGTGAGTACAAAATTATACAAACACACATGCATACTCTATCGGTATCTATTTGAAGATCTGCTAAATTAGTGTCGGTTTTTTAAATGGCTTGTTGAGAAACTTTCCAGAAGTGGTGAAATATCTGTCTGCAGATATGATTAATTGCTATTCTGTTTCTGAAAGGCTTAACACCTTTGGTTTTTTCATGAAAACTTCCAAATTCTGCTTGTTGAAATTTCGTCTTCAAATATGATTTCCTGAATGAAGCTAGCATAGCCAAATAAAAGTTTTTGTAGTTTTAGTTAAAGGCCAAATCATCTATTATTAGATTCAGGCTAAACACCAACAAATCTAGATTTTTTATATTTGACTTCAAGTTTGATTCGATTTTGGTTATCGAAATTGAATCGAATTACGTAGCAATTCAACTTTGATACAATATGGCATTGTATTTAGATAAATATTTTCCAACAAAAGTTCTGCAGAATTTTTCATGCTGGCAACTTGTTAGTTCTAATTTTTCGGCCTTATAGAAAAAATTTATTGCAAGGTGCATGATGTAAATAATTGATAAATTCAAAAACTTGCTTTGAAAATAAACTAATAAGACAGATTGGGTCCATAAATGGAGGAAGTCTCATTCGGCGACGTTCGTTCCGAGAAGCCTGACGAACATCCGCAAGAAAACGAAAAAAATTAATTGAACATCTGAAAAACTTCCAGAAAGTAAAATTTTTTTTGATCAGGACAGAAACTCAAAAAAGATGCAAATATTGAATACACTATGTAAATAGAAACATCGACTTCACAGAGAAGAGAAGTTGTGTAACATTTGAGTAATTAATTTCTCTGGAAAGGACTTCAGCAAATATGTACGTATATATATATATACGTTTATATATATACGTATATATATATACGTATATATATATATATATATATATATATATTATTTATTAATTCAATTTATTCAAGCACAGCCAGGAGACCGTTAGCTTGACATAAGCTTGTATGACCACCATAGACACAGGGGAAAAAATAATAAAAAAATTAAACATCAAAATAAAATAAAATGTTCTAATAGATGACGGTATAAACAGAATAGTAACAGTAATGTATTAAGTGTTCAATGGAAAAACAACAGACTTAAAAAGTTTATAATTGATACAAGGTCTTGCTTGCAGGGGCAGTTGATTACACGGCCGCGTGCCTCCAAACAAGATACTACTGCGACAAACACTAGCTTTATTAATGGAAAATCAAATTCACCAGGATGTATAAAATTGAAACTCTTATTATATTTATAAGTATCTAAAAGAGACGAAACCTTTGAAAATACACTTTGAATACCTATATAATTTATGAAAAAAAAGCGAGATAAATATTATAAACCTTAGCAATTGGAATAATTTTAGATGAACTGAAATAATAACTTATAAGATCAATTTTTCTTAAATTGTAAAGTACTCTGATGTGATAATTTTAATATTTAATTAAAAATTCTGCTGAACTTTTGTTGGAAAATATTTATCTAAATGCAATGCTGTATCGTATCGTATCGCATTGTATCGTCTCGTTTTGTTTTGTATTGCTTTGCATGTTGCCACCCCGGCGCGCCGTAGCATCAGCAGACTTTTTATATATTATATTTAACGATTCCGATCTATTGTTCTATCTTTAAGTATGTCTTCATGTCCTTATAAATATTAAGTCTTTGTAGTTCTCACAAGTGCTTGTTATATTTCTTTCTCTCTCTCACTTTTAATTTTCGTTATAGACTTTGCAATATAGTTATTATTTTAATCAAAACATTTAACAAAAGTTTAAATTAGTTAGGCCAACCAACCGACCGACCGACCGACCGACCGACCAACCAACCAACCAACCAACTAACCAACCAACCAACAAACCAACCAACACCAACCATCCAAACCAACCAACAAAAAAATCAACCAACCAGCCAACTAACCAACAAACAAACCAACCAACACCAACCATCCAAACCAACCATCCAAACCAACCATCCAAACCAACCAACCAAAAAATCAACCAACAAAAAACCAACAAACCAACCAACACTAATAAGTTATTTTTCTTGAACTTATAAACTTTTCTCATTAATGTGAATGCTCGATTTTTTGAAGTTGATGCTGACTGCTAAAAAAAATGTTAAATGAAATATTTCCAGTACATTGGTCTGGATAAAATGTAACGAAATGCTCTTACAACATTTCGCATTCATATCACTTCGACAGCTCACTCAAATTTGTTTCGATAAAAATTTAAACACACATACATGTACGTGTTTCACACATTTACAGATGAAGAAGTGTGTGTACATGCGATTTAGGTCAAATGAACTTGCCGCATTAGGTTTGTTGGGCAGCATTTGTTCACGTATAAATAATGAATTAAGTTTGTAAGCATGATTAAGTACTCGTGTACTTACTGTACTGTACACACAGCATTACACAAACATAAATTCACTAAGTTTAAATGGATTCAACGCGAGGAAAACAAACCAGTTGAATCAAATGAACAAACATTTTCTTCCTTATTTTTACATTTTGACGTTTAAACAAAACAACAAACTGTCGTTTCAAGTTGTAATTGTCAAAATAAATATCCATTAAGTTAGTCCTCGCTGGCTGAGTTAAACACAACATCTCAACACACAGGTGCACGTGCCTTGTAAAGGTGCGCTCACTCACTCACTCACTCACTCACTCACTCACTCACTCACTCACTCACTCACTCACTCACTCACTCACTCACTCACTCACTCACTCACTCACTCACTCACTCACTCACTCACTCACTCACTCACTCACTCACTCACTCACTCACTCACTCACTCACTCACTCACTCACTCACTCACTCACTCACTCACTCACTCACTCACTCACTCACTCACACACTCACACACACACACACATAATAAGTATTTACATTCTATCATATCATAACCATACAATTATAATTCATGCAAAAATACATTGTGTTGATGGAACACAAAATTAGGCTACTGAAAGTAAACATAGTCTGGAGGTGTTCTCAGATGAAGTAAATGAGACATTCAGTTGATGTTATTGCTGCCAGTTACTGGTTAGCGTTTAATGTAAAAGAGGTTAATAATGTTGGCCAAAATATTTTTACGAGAAGTTGCATCGTGTTCGTTGCGTCCTACCGATAAATATATCTTTCAATAAAATGTCATTCATTCGAGAGTTAGTGATGTTTTCATACAAAACGTTCATTTTAAATTCGCCACATCCACAAAACAGAAGACAGACAAAATCATAATTTTAGCGCAAAGGTGGAAGGCGTTGCAGTGACTATGTAGGTAGACTCAAAAGCAGAGAGATTCATGTATGTCTATTATACTCAATGTGAGAGGCGTTCATTCACACGACACACTTACACACACACACACACACACAGACACACACACAGACAGATATATATATATATATATATATATATATATATATATATATATATATATATATGTCATAGTTAGATATAGTCAGTATGTATGCATATATACATATATATTTTTTTTTCTAAAGTTTTATAGGATATGATTGTTTGATTTAATTTTGATATTATTTTATAGTGTAAATTTAGAAGAATAGGAGGATATAATTTTTGTTTCAGTTGGTTGTTTGCAGTTAATTTTGTTTTATTTTTCACTATTTCTTGGTTTAAATTTTTAATTCGCGGCAATAAAGTTGAAGTTGTAAACAATAAAGGATAGTTTATAGAAGTTGCATTGTTTTGAAAGTTGAAGTGTTTGTTGTTTTGTGTGTTGATTCTTGCGGACTGCTAACTTTCTAAAAACATTGATAATATAATTTTATTAATTGATTTGGAAACATTTTTTTGAAATAATAATGTCGATTAAAGGATGTCAATGTTCTAGAAATGTAGAGGATGAGGAGGCAATTCAGTGCTTTCAATGCCAACTTGCTTTTCACCAAGAATGTGTTGGAATAGGTGGATCAGCCTTCAAAGTTCTCAGTTCCATGTCTAATATTAAGTGGTTCTGTGATGAATGCATGAAACTACTTCCCGACGTAAAGTCATTAACTAAAGCTCTACGTGATAGCAATGATGCGCTCAACACTAGAATTGACAAAATTGATGAATTGAACATTTTGTTGAGGAGTGAACTTGAAGGTTAGATTACTGCAATAGTTTGTTTTTCTGGCTACCTGAAAAATGATAGCTATGCTTCATCTCATTCAGAATCGTGCTGCCAAGCTTGTTGTGGGAGCTGCAAAATATGACCATGTGACTACAATATTTCGAGAACTACATTGGTTGAAGATTGATAAAAAAGTCACATTTAAAATTTTGCTTCTAATGTTTAAGGTCATAAATGGACTCGCCCCGAAGTATTTAGCTTTCTAAAGCAACGTTTAAAAAAAACCCATACAATTTACGTCGTGAAGGTAAGAACTTGGTTGGCCATCCAGCATCACGTTTGAAGATTGGATCAGAAATTTTTCTATTGCTGGTCCAGAAGTATAGAATAGTCTACCGAGCTACTTGCGACAGCCTGGTCTCTCCGTCAACAGTTTTAAAAAGCTGTTAAAGACGTATCTCTTCGAGCAGTGACATGTTTTCTTGTTATAATTTGCTTTAATCATTGTTATGAGCGCTTTTGGGATAACAATTTAAAAAGCATATATTAATACTAATACTAATAATATATACGTATATGTATATATGTGTGTTCAGCATTGTGAAATTAAATAGAACCAATCAAGTTGTTTTTTTGGGTTTAGTTCTGCAAGATAATTTGTCTTACAGTAATCACATTGAAAATCTTAAATCTTAAATCAATAAATTCAAAGGTGTACTTTATAAAATCAAAAATAAGAATAATTCCACAATATTAAAAGATTTGTATTATAGCTTTATATACCCTTATATTCATTATTGCGTGATCATATGGGGAAATAGTCCTGCTAGATCCCCTGTTAAAATGTCAAAAACGTTTTATAAAAATTTTATTCGATTTAAAATTTAATGACCACACCTCTATTTATTTTCAGATTGCAAAACTACTTTCAATAAAGCAAATTTATTACACATGCATCTCAATATTTATATTTAAACTTATTAACAACTTAATTCCAAAAAAATTTAATAATTTGTTTATTTATAGTAACGCTATCCAGTTAAAACACACAAGACATACCTCAACATTTTATATTGAAAAAAACAGATTGAAACTTATCAAAAGAAGCATGAGAGTCGTCGGACCTAAGACGTGGAACAAATTACCTGAATATTTGAAAGAAGCAAAATCCGTTGTAAAATTTAAAAAAAACATCAAATCCTACTTTTTAACATTAAACCCCCTTAACTTTTTGTGTGGGCTCATGTACGTGTGTGTGTGCACATGTGTGTGTGTATGTGTGTGTGTGTGAATAAGTATGTTTTACGTGGGTCTATATATATATTTGTGTTTCAATAATTACAACCGACATTCTGATAAAAATGTAAAAGAGTTGATTACTTAATAATTTCGATTCCATTTTTGGTTTTTTAGGATTTGTAATATGAATGTGAGTTTACATGCACTAAAATATTTAAAATATGCTCTTATTTTTAAAATTGTCACTGGTGATCATTACAAGAAAACCATATTTTCTTTTCGATTTCCAGATCATTTCTTTTCATTGATATCATTTTTATGATTTTTATATATATTCTCATGCATTTTTATTTATATATATATATATATATATATATATATATTGAATTAAGACTGTCAGAAATGCAATTATTGTTGAAAACCACAGCATGTTCGGTGTTAGTTAACTTCCAATTTAACTTTTCCATTTTTCTAACGGTTGATCGTTAAATGATTTCATTTTCAAATTTTTTGAGTTCAAAACCAAAATTTTTGTTTATTATATGCATGATAGAACAAAAATCTTTTTCCGGTATTCCTATGCCATCTTCGGTGTTCCAATTGATACGTTTTGTGTGTGCCAGATGCCCAAATATTTATAAATATGAACTGTGTTTCTAATCTACTTTGTTGAATCAACAACTTAACTCGTTCATATGAATTGTATATTAACATGCATACACACAAACTCACAGGTTCGCGCGTATAGACTTACATACTCAGGCAAGCACCCACGCATGGAAGGACCAGCTCTAACAAGCTCCCTTCCAGCGTTGTATGTTGCGTTGGTTCGTCGTGAGTGAATCTCAACGCTTGCATTCAGCATTTGCATGCATTGAACACGATGACAACTAAACAAACAACAAGCGCAAAACTAGCACGGGATGGAATGCACAAATGTGCGTACAACCTACGCATACAAATGTGCGTACAACTTAAATATAATATAGGGACAACAATTCTCGGCCATTATGGGTTGTTCAAGTTCAAGTTATTTTTCTCTGCCTGAGTTATGCGAAGAATCTAACAAGAAACTATATCAGCATATATTGAATTTCAACATATTAAAATTAATAATATTCAATAAATTTGTGCAAATGAATCAAGTAACCAGTTGAAGTTCGATAACATTATGTTAAAAAACAGAAGATGAGGTTAAAATTAAGTATTATCTTTTAATTCAATTGATTTATTACTAGGTTTATAATACCAAACAACTAAATGATCAAAAAACATGCTATTAATATTAGATACAATTTGTGCATAGAAGATTTTCTCTCAACACGTGCACACCACCTTATGAACATGCACACCACTAACATTAACATACAAACATAACATACAAACACAACATACAAACATAACACAAACACAACATACAAACACAACATACAAACACAACATACAAGCATAACACACAAACACAACATGCAACTATAACATACAAACACAACATACAAACATAACACACAAGCAGAACATACAAACACAACATACAAACACAACATACAAACGTAACATACATCTCTATAATTACGTTCAACCACACTTACGTTTTCGTAGGCATTCGTGAGATGGCAGGTGCGGTGTATCATGTTGCGTTTCTTGGAGTGCGGAGACGACTGGACTTTGGGTCGTAATATGGAATGATCAATCTTTTTGTTCTTGTTTGTGTGAATGTTGTTGCGCTTGTTGTCGCTGCAGCTCTTGCTACATCTACCACAGTTGCGGCTGTTGTTGCTTGTAGATATGTCGTCACAGTTGTTGATGTTGTCGTTGGTCATGTTGGTGTTGCTGTGGTAGTCGGGGTTTGAGCTGAGAGTGTTGAAACAGTTATTATTGATGTTGTTGCAGTTGTTTTTGTTGCTGCTGACATTGATGTTATTGCTGATGTTGTTGCTGTCGTCGTCGTTGTTGGTGTTATTTAAAAAACTGTTGGAGTAACTGTTCTTGCATCGACTGCTGAGCTGGCTCGACAAGTTGGTCGTTGATGTTGATGTTTTCTTCCTGGGAATGTGAAAAAAATTATAGGAATTGGATGATGATGATGATGACATCATTTTTGAACGTATGTGGAACATGGAAATGAAATGTTAAGTTTCAAATGGTAAACTGACGGAAGAAGACTAACCCCGTCATACATTCTTATCATGATGTTCGAAATTAATGATGGAAGTCTTATGTTGGATAACGTGGTTAATAAGTCAGCGGGTTAGTGCACGCATGAGGCAAAGAGTGAATACATGGGTGGATGAATCAATCAAACTATCCACTTATCCATCCATCCGTCCGTCCAGCCGTCCGTCTATCCATCCATCCATAGATGGATGGATTAATGGATATTAGGTTGGAAGGATGGTTTAATAAAAAGATTGAAAGGTGGATGGTTGATTGGATTGATGGCTGTTTGGATAGATTGTTTTGTTAATAAAGAGTATATTATACAGTAACTTACTTATGTATGGCTTTTAATTAAATGGATTACATATCATGTCATAATAGTTTTACTTAATGAAATGGAGAATGTGAGCTGTGTGGTTTTACAGCATAACTGTGTATCAGTTTAATTGAATTAAGAAATAACTTTTGTAACGAGGTCAAATTGTTTGGATGAGAGGATACCAAACTAAGATTGCGAATGAACTGCAATGAGGGATTGAGTTCAATCCAAACAAGCACACATGTTGGATAATGGACAAACAAAGTGGTTAAGTATGAGAGCATAACATGTGAGACAAACATGATGACACAACATACAATCAAATATTTACATTTTCAAATCACTAAACAAAACATATTCAGGTGATTTTGATACAAAAAAACAATCAGATGAAATGCTGATAAAAACAATTATTTTTCTTCTTATTCTTCTAGTGACAGCAACACAATCAACATCGAAATCAGTAACAAAGCCAAACAGTGGCGTTGCCAGACATTGCTGTAGGGGGGAGGGTTAAATTTATTCGAAAGCAGTTGGCAACCTTTTCCAGCTCATGACTATATTCTCTATTAATTTCGCTATTAAAATTATATTCACTATGCAAAATGTATCTTAATTTAACTGTTGTGGAACCTTTTCAACAATTCAACTTTTTTTTACAAATTTACTACAGCTCCAAAGTTCACCATTGCTCACGCGTCTGCAGCAAAACAACAAAAAGAACAACATTCGTGAAAGGACAACGTACAATGCATTAATAATAACAAGACACACACGTTCTTCACAGATGCAATTGTAAGCAATAAGATGGATCATGGAATGTATGGAGTATACATGGAGTATGTAACACAAACATGCTCCTCATCGTTCGCCTTAACGCATGCAGCTGTCTTCGTTCACTTTTGCGGTTCATGCAACCAACGAGTGCGTGAACATGTGAATGAACATTCAAGAAATTATCGAATGTGTGGTTCACACACATTCAACCAACGAAAGCATGAATGACTGAGTGAGTGAAGAACTTAAAAAAAAACTGAACATTGGCAGATATGTGTGATCGTTCACAAAAACATATAAATACACTTCCACCCATACTTCAA
Source organism: Helobdella robusta (assembly GCF_000326865.2). NCBI lineage: Eukaryota > Metazoa > Annelida > Clitellata > Rhynchobdellida > Glossiphoniidae > Helobdella > Helobdella robusta. Next base: position 6,474,558 of record NW_008705254.1, read on the forward strand.
CCATAAATATGGTTTAGACCAGTACTAAACCATTACGCACATTACAGACCTGTATCGTCGAATGGCCTAAGTTTTTAAAAAATTAAAATAATATTGCCTCTTACCATTATATACACACACACCAACTTAGTTGGACAAATACAATTGTTTAAAGTTATCTGTATTATTAAGTTCTCTTCATCGGCCATGCTTAGTAAACTCGCAGACTCGTTCAAATGCACGATATACTACCCACTTTCACCCACAATTGTGACCAGTCGTAAACGGATGGAGTTCATAGAAGGCTGTACGTATGTATAATATATGCTCTTTGTTTATCGGGCTGATCGTTTATTCACATCTGCCTCGAAATTCAGTGCTGACCTCAAACTGTAGATGTTGATGTTGCATGGTTTTACGTGGTTCAACGTATAAATATCAATTTTTTATGCACCTACAAACAGTTCGAAATAGATAATAATAACTTAACAACGAGAAACTCACGAGTCAATATAATAGAACGACGGCACGTACAAAAGACAACATCCACTTCAGACAAACATATACCATCTGTGGCAGCTTATAAACAACGAACACCCACCCAGATGGAAACAAGCATTCCAGCTACATCAGCAGTTCTTACCGAGCAAAACAAATGGTGATATGTTGGTCATATTTAACTATTTATTTGCCATCCAAACACGTCGTGGGCTGAGAAATTACAATACAATATAAGCACACCAATTTAAAATAAATTAACATACACTGATATATTAAGTGTGATGTATGCAATAATCATATATATATAGATATATTAATATATATATATATATAATAACTACAGGCCGATTTCTCTACTGTCTCCGTTGTCAAAATTACTAGAAAAAGCAGTTTATGTCAGACTATTTTCTTTCTTTGAAGTACATAAAATTATTTGCAACAACCAATATGGTTTTCGCCCTAGCCACTCAACGGAACTTGCTCTACTCGATTATGTCCATCACATCCTCTCCAAACTCAATGACAAAAAACTCTCAGTTGGTTTGTTTTTAGACCTTTCGAAAGCATTTGACGTTATTAATCACAGCATCTTACTTGATAAATTAAGTTGTTATGGTATTCGAGGAGAAGCTCTCGGGTGGATTCAAAGTTATCTCTCACATCGGAATCAATACGTCACTATTGACAATTACCAATCTTCAAAGGCCTTAACTTCCATTGGTGTACCTCAGGGATCAATCCTCGGCCCACTTCTATTCCTAATCTACATAAACGACATTCATAATATATCTATTGGAACTAAATGTATACTATTTGCCGACGACACGAATCTCCTATTTACTCCCGACGACATTTCATGTTCAGATCATATAAATTCGGTCCTTTCAGAACTTTCAAA
>NW_008705254.1:6475985-6494341 GCF_000326865.2 Helobdella robusta
CCTTATTCTCACACGAGATCCTTTTTCGTCGAGCACAATATCTTGTCACTACCTTGCCTTTACATCTACTTCACGGCTATTTTTGTTTTTAAATTTCTGAACAACTTACTCCCTCCCTCTTTTTCTAACTTTTATATTTATAGTAATTCCGTCCAAATATTGAACACAAGACACGCGTCTGTTATTTATCCATCAAAAACCCGCCTTAAGCTCGTTGCAACTAGTCTTAAAATTTTGGGCCCTAAGATCTGGCAATTATTTGTACCCCCAGATATTAGGGTTATCACTGAATTGTACCATTTTAAAATTAAACTGAGATCGCGGTTAAATTTGCTTGATCCCGACACCACCATCTAAATCTTAACCTTTTATATATTACACTATATATGGCTCATTTCATCGCTAATAATTATTTTAAATTCAGCATATGTTTCTGTCCACTTAGACTCGTTTATTCATCTCTTCAATCAATCCATACTTTTAATTATTGTATCAAATACTATAAATTATCTCATATTGCCAATCTACTTTCTGTTTTTGATTGTAGATTCATTAGTAATATCTGTATATACTTATATGTTCAGATATTAACTTTGTTTTTCGAGTGTTAATCCTACTGATTATATTTATCGATTTTTGCATGCATTGAAATTTAATTTGTATATTTTCTGTTCTGTTTTAAATTGCATATATATCTCATGTAAAGTACTTAGGGTGGCCTCTCCACAAGTTTTTTCATTTAAACTTATTTGGTTCCCTTATTGAAAATAAAATAAATAAAAAAAAAAAAAAATATTTATATTTATATATGTTAGAAGGAGATCACATTTTATACAGTATTGCATGAATTCTACCGAATTGGTGACATTGGTGACAAACTTCAATTTCACAAATCATCTTCAGTGCAAACGACAAAAGATGATCACGACTTTACCAACTTGACGCCTTAATACTAACTTCACTAACAATAAAGAACAAAGAGACAACACCAACAAAGTAACTAACTTTGCTTTATTTAAAGAAACTATATGCACTGAAGATGATTTGTGAAAAATTGAAATAAAGCCTTATCTGCACGATGAATTTGAATAACAACAGTTTCATTAAATTTTCACAATGAACTTAGATAATAATTCCATTTCCAATAAATCGAACAATTTCCAGAAAATTCTTGTAAGGAAAATGGAAAAGACAAACTTTAAATTGAATAATGCCAACAATTCAGTAGAATTCATGCAATATACATGTGTGTATATGTGTATATGTCATAAGTATTTAAATAGACACAGGCATTAAATATATTATTATACATGAAGAAGTAAGGTTTTTACGCGTTCTAAACTGCATGCGTATTATCAGGTGTTATTGAAAACCGTTATCAAAAATCGTTTTAAATCTACTGTATATATATATATATATATATATATATATATATATATATATATATATATGTATATATATAAATATATTTATGTGCGTGTGCGTGTGTGCGTGTGTGTAGTATATATATATGTATATAATAATTAACATAATATCCACTATCCATATATATATGAATTCTAATTCACAATGTATTTATTTAAATTATTAACTTATTTGTACATACCACTGAAATATTACACCCCACATGATGAATATTTTTGTAAGAAAAAATATTAATTTGTAAAAAAAACAAAAGGCGAGGCTGTAAGTTAACATGAAAAAGTTGAAATAAGGAAGAAAATTTCGTGAAAGATAGTAAACAAATTGTTTCAAAACATTGTTAGCAATGTCGGCATATTACGCCATGCTATCAATACACTTAAAACAGGTTAACAGCTCTTCTACCAGCTATTACTATTGAGATTCACATACAATACAAACATGTATCTGATTCGGTGCATTATTACCCTTGAATGTATGCATGTACGTACGTACGTATGTATGTATATATGTATGTATATATGTGTGTGTGTGTGTGTGTGTATGTATGTATGTATGTATTATGTACGTATATATGTATGTATGTATGTATGTATGTATGTATGTATATATGTATGTAGGTATGTATGTATGTATGTATGTATGTATGTATGTATGTATGTATGTATGTATGTTTGAATGTTTGCTTGTTTTCGCAAGTTTATGTATTTGCCTACACGCATTGCACGTGGCACGCGTTGCATGGCATTTGCATGCACATTACATAACATGCATTTTGATAGATTACGGGACAGGCACATGTATAAAATATAAAAATTCATCAGCGGAGAGATTAGAACGCATTAACGCGTTTAATTTAAGTGGGTGATAGATTAAGATTAATGAGGTAGTAGTACGCATCAAATCAGATCATTAAATGAAAAATTTAAACAAATTAAAGTAAACCAATTTGTATTTTTAGTAAAAATACATTGTTCCTGCCAAGCACACAGTTAAGTTGTTTACATATTTTCTTGTCATAACATAGAAAGACTAAAATCCATTCATTTTGAGAACCAAAAATTAATCCAAATGTGCTTAATAGGAAGTACAAACATTTAATCCCCCAATACAAAACAGTCACTTGACCTCAATGAACCTTAACTTGACCGAAACCTGACCTCACTTACCTCCGGTTCATCCAGAAATTCGGAAATCGTAGTCGCCATTTTTTTCGCATCTTGACGTTTTGTGGTTTGGCGGATGGAATGGAAGCTTCACACACGTTGATCTCACTCAAGCTTCTCTGCATTTTTCTGTTTACTGGTAAAAATTTTTCATGAATAAAAAATAGAAGTTAGTCATACTTGTTGGGGTAATAATATTTTAGAGGAGTAAAAAAAAAAGAAAATTGCCAAAAACAATAACTAACAATAAATAACTGAACGTTTGCAGCGTCATCAAAACAAAACAAACAACAGCCTAAAATGTGAACGACAATAAAAACCTCACCTCAGTGCAATCCGAAATTTAATTTAAATCAAAATCACTAATCACATTTGAAATGCAAAAAACGGTAAACATCAGATTTTGAATAAGTATATTTTTCCCCGGTGCAACACTCTCTTCATTGGGCGACGCGATGGTGCAATGGTTAAAGTGCCTGGCATTGTTGACGCAGTGTCCGGGTTCGAATGTAGAGAGATCTCCACCTATCACATGCAAACGTGTGCGATGAATTGATTTACGGGTATTTAGAGAATGTGTGTTTGTTGTAATGATAATGCACCTCAGTCGCTTGCCATGGCGCTGCATGAAATGACATTATTTTTATCATTATTATTATTATATTATTATTATTATTTTTATTAAACATTATCGCCTACTAATAACATGTATTTATATTCTTACAGAAACGGGGGGGGGGGGGCAAGTTATAAAGCTGCCTCAGACTGCAGCGTGGGTGGGTCAAGAAGTTAATCCGCCCGTCCATACGATGCGAACAACCGTTCGTTCAACTTGTTTGTGATGATCTCTAAATTTATTGTACTTACTGCTCAAACAATTCATTGAATATATTTTGATCACATCAGGTGCGATATATAAGTGCATTTCATACTTATCCCGTGAAAAAGTAACTGTAATAATCTGCTCCCTTTCTCCGATATCAAACATTTACTTCTGTGATCTCAAACACCAACATCATCATCATCGTCATGCTATTCTTCAACCTCCTCCTCCTCCTCCTCCTCATCATCATCATCATCACCATCATCATCATAATCATCATCATCCGCACTCAACAAATCAAACCATTTACTAGAGCAGTCAATTGGTTTCAAAGTGGCTGCAAGCATGTGCATGAAGTTAGTCTTGAGATCTTCATCTTGATAAGAAGGGGTTGTAAAACCATTAAAAGATTGAATAGTGATGAAAAATAAATGTAAGTTCTGCTATAAATAATAATAAAATATAAAAAGTTAATTATTCAATTATCAATAATCACACAAACACATGTAATTTAATTGCATAGGTTAGGTGTTTTAATTCAACAGTTACAATAACACCTGTTTTGAAAAGATATAGAGCAATGTTGCTTGCAAAGTCTGTGCAACAGTTGTCAAGTTGTTGGTGGAATTTTGGTGGTGAAGTTGTTAGTGGTGTTATTTTTGAGTTTGTTGGTGAGAATGTTTTAATCAATTTACCAATCTTATCTTATCAGCGACGTTAGTGTTGTCCATTTTTGTAATCAAATAATAAACACAAATACTTTTTGAACTTTTTTAAAACTTTTAGAAAATTCACAAATTGTCTGGAGGATATTGTCTTTTCTTTCAATTTTCCTGTTCTCTAATTGTCTCAACTCTTGCACTCTTATAAACTGACAGCTTTGAAACGTGTTCCTGATTGGGAGTTGTACAGGAGTTGAGAAATAATTTGACGACGTGTTCGTGCTTGCATATATTCAAGCATTGCTTGTACCATCGTGCCTACCTGCACGGTTTGCTGGATTTTGCGGTTGTGACGTAGATGAGGTGGATGGGATGTCAGGGATGTGGGTGTGAGGTAGGTGAGGTGGATGGGATGTCAGGGATGTGGGTGTGAGGTAGGTGAGGTGGATGGGATGTCAGGGATGTGGGTGTGAGGTAGGTGAGGTGGATGGGATGTCAGGGATGTGGGTGTGAGGTAGGTGAGGTGGATGGGATGTCAGGGATGTGGGTGTGTGTGAGGTAGGTGAGGTGGCGGTTGACTTGATTTACTTTTTCATTACGAAAGCAATGCAGGTGCAACCGACCGTCTAATTTATCTACCGCATATTTTATGGGATGCATTAGAAGAAAAAAAATATCAACTAATAAATTTCGATGTGGCGTTCCATTTAAATTTGAATAACAATTTTCCAAAACAGATATTCCAACAAATTTGTTTTGTTTTTCCTCTGAATCAGTAAGAAAAAGACGCAAATGCCTGCGGCATAGATTCGTAACGTCAGTGGTCAAAGTCTTGAAGCAGAACGCATGTAAATTCGATTTATATCTAATAAAAATGACTTACTATTTAATGGTTCCTTTTTCAATCTATCATGAAATGTTTTATGAATAGATTAAATTTAGAGGGTTTCATTTCATTTTTTAATATTCTGTCCGTGAATAAGTATCAAAGTTTACCTAAAATAATAGGCTTGAAAGTTTATCTAAAATATTCTAACCTTTTTTAATTTTTTACGATCTTTTTTTTTTATGAAAAGAAAAAATAAAAAAATAAAAACAAACTAACTAACAAAAAATAAGAATTAGCGTAGAGAGAGGTCGGAAGAGATTGGTCATTGTGTTGCATCAGCATAAATTCATATCGCAGGCGGATAATGCTGTGGCAAATCTTTTGAGATTTCCACATTCGCAAACATCAGCATGTCTTTGTGTGTGTGTGTGTGTTGTGTGTGTGTAAATAAATTACAAATACATAAATAAGCGAATAAATAAAAAAATAAATAAATGAATGGATGGACGGATGAATGAATGGATGAATGAATAAATGAATGAATGAATGAATGAATGAATGAATGAATGAATGAATGAATGAATGAATGAATAAATAAATATATATATATATATATTTATTTATTTATTAATTTTTGTGTATATTTATTTACTTCACATTCAGTCAGACATGCCATGTGTGACAGCATCACGATAGCACGTAAGTATAATATAGTTGCGACGCACAAATGGCATGTTTGATTCATTGAGGCCGAGGCGAACAAACGAAAATTACGGGAATCACCCAAAAAAGAAAAAAAAGATCATCATCATCTTTAGAATTTCAAAGTCCATTACAAAATTATGAATGGGTAATTCAAAATTCTGGTTAGTTGCCCGGTGGCAAACATCGTCGCATGTGCATGCTCCACTTCCTGTAAGCCTAACTAGTTCCAGTAACTTAATGAAGGCAAATTATGCAGATATATACTGATGTAGATGAATGACGTTATGTGCTCGCACTAATATTACAGAAACAAAAAAAATATTCGATTTGACAGTTCGGCACAATATATGATTGATATATTCATTCATCAACTTACTGATGGCTGAATTATTGTTTGGTTTTTGGATTGAGACATTAATTTATTAAATGATCAGCTGATTAATTGAATGATTGATTTCTGGTTGGTTTACTGAATCAATAAAGAAATTAAAAAAACTACAAAAAAACAAGTTATTGAATGAAAAAAAGATAATACACAGATATACATAGATTTGTACATATTCATGTAAACATCAGTATGCCTTGGGATAATTTATACAGCATTGCAGCAGTGATAAAACAAAACGTAGATCTAATTTCACAGAAGCCCATGTCTTTGCTCTGTTCATTCAATTTGCCCGCTCAATCCATCTACACACATACGCACAGTAACACACACATACACATACACATACAGAGTTAGTGCCTATAACAGCGTACATTCATGTATGTACCCCAGTTTTATTTTACAAGTAATGCAATGGCATGCCATTTATCGCTGTATTATTATTCTAGGTTTCAAAATAATATTTTTGTGTGTGATGAGTGACGCATAACATGTGCCAAGAATAGTTGTCGTTGCAGGCGATAACCGATAAGAATGAAGAACTTACAATGATAATATAATGACTTAATGACAAAGAAGTAATATTTTTCGTTCTTCTTTAAGAACTGCTTAAATGTTATTCTATGCTTTGCAAATAAACTTTCGTGCCACGAAGTCTGCACTGCCCACACCACAAGCACCACATCGCATCAAACGCGCATGGCGATGACAGTCCCTGAGTTTAGGACAGACTGTATTCGAACCAGGCCATCGCATAGTAACAGCGCGAGACATGGAAATTCTACCGACTGAGCTAACTCGCAAGCCAGGTTTACTACCACTGCATTATAATAAGCATTGTCACGGTTAGTACAAGTTTACTTTTGCGCATGAGTAATAAAAAATGAAATAATAAAGTATGTGGTAAAACCGGAAATCCGTCCAGAGTGATAAGTTTGTAGTGAGTTTTAAAAACTGGTAACTTCGAAATAAAATTATTTTTGACCATTTAATAATAAAACACGATCCTCATTGCAATGAAACAAAACATTTTGTGTTAGAATTAGGTTAGGGTTACAAAAACATTTTATGTTAGGTTAGGGTTACGACATATCCATCTAGCACCCCGAACGAGTCTCCGGTTTTGCCAAACTTTGTCTAATTTCTAGCGAAAGTTTCATAATGTATATTTGAATGTGTGGCGTCATCATACCATACATCAAAACAAATATTTTTATTGCGCACACCTAACTAACCTCAGATCCCCCTCAGATGCCACGTTCACTTGTATATTCGAAACTTCCACGACAGCCCCAATGCTTGTAAACTTCCACCGACAATTGAAAACTTCGAAACTTAAACTTAAATTTTAAAACATTTTGTCACTGGTCACACCAGACATAGCATTTTTCCTTATTCACAAATAAATCATACAAATTTTGAGAAAAATATACAAATAAACATTTGATATGCTGCACAATGCTAAACTTTATTAGAAATTACTTTTTATTAATTATTAGTTTAAATTATTTACTCTGAACAAAATGGATTCGTTCATTTTTTAACTCTTATAAACATCAAATTAAAACCTGATTTATTCCAAAATATTAGGAGGCAGAGAAGTAAACATAGGTAACCGGCTAATAAATGCACATTTTAATTAAAATTAAATTACTACATTAAAGATTAAACTCTTGTACGAAGTTTGTAACACACTCCCAATTATTCAACATGATTCTAAACTTGCAACTTTCTTACGAGATTTTTCAGGAATCCAGCAAAACTTGAAACGTGCACGTAGTTTAGAACTGCAAAGCATTCAATCTTTCGATAACACTTTCAAACAACGGCAAAATAAATTTTCATGTTTGCACTCGGTATAAAATGAAACGTAATCACTCTATATCGGCAGCAATGTTGTGTTATTTTGAAATTTTCTCGAGTAGACAACACCTGTTCGAACGAAGTAGGTAGGTACATACACATACATACACACACAAACACACATACACATGCACACATACATGTACATGTGCTTCGTTCGACGTACCTGCGTATTAAATTAAGCATATTGGAGCGTGTTGTTTGTTATAGGCGATGCAAATGTATGTCAGTGAGGCATGTTTCAGCTGTGTTTGTGAAATGTATTTTTACACACATTGCTAATTAGTGTATGTTTACGTGCTATGCTATGTGTTTACGTTGCATACAATGATATGTCCTTGCAGAAAATGGTTTCGTATAAATTTTCATTAGTTTCAATATTTATGCGAACCTTTTTAAAAATTATTCAAATTCTATGGACGGGGAGAAATATTTTCCAACTGAGGAATTGTTTGCAGCTGCAACATTTTATTCACATTTCTGTCCGTTTAATGCGAGTTTGTTTGCTCATTGTCGCCTGAGACAGCCTGGTAGTTTACTCGTTCGTGTTATACGTTCACGTTGTCGTGTTACTCATGTCTTACGTACATACTTTACTGGCTGCGAAATATTTTGTAACATTGTTTATTAGGATATTGTTTACATAATGCGCTTAAGGTTTAAACCAAGCTTGCTTGTTCTAAAAGTTGAAATTCCCAAAAAGTTGACAAAGTTATTAAAAATATAAAACTCTGCATTACTTTCTATGCGATGATTTCAATTTTTGATGTAACTTGTGTGCTTCATCGCTTGCTGTCATGTTTTTTGTGAAGTGTTATCCACACATGCTTCGCTGTGAGTTGTCGTTATGACGGGGCGAGTTTGCCTCCTCTGAGGTCTAATAAGTCCTCTTCTTTTGTGTTCTTTCATCGCAGCTGATGTTTATGTTCGATTCTTTGAACCTCTAACGAGTTTTTTGAATCAACAAACTTAGCAAATGATTTGAAATAAATCTAATTTGTAGACGGTAACTTTTTGATTGACGACAACGCATTTTTAAACAAATGAAGTTAATTTTTAGAAAAATTAGTAGAGAGATGATAATAATAATAATTATAAAAACATATTGTATTGATACGCTAAAAAAATAAAAACCTAATAAAACATTTAAAAGAGAGGGTAGATAAAATAATTTATATTAAATAAATATAAAATATAAATAATAATATAAATAATTTATATTAAATAAAATATAAAATATTAAACATGATGTACGCTCCTCACGTAGTAAGTACAAATGTGTTTGTTTCAGTAAAGATATATAATTTTAAAGTAATTTTAAATTATGCAGTCTTCCTGTCGCAGTGCTACGGATATAATATTGTACATGGATTTAATGTTGGATATAATATGGGATTGGGATATAAATATGCAATATGGATATAATGTGGGATATGGATATAATGTGGGATATAATGTGAGATATGATATGGGATAGAGATATGATATGGGATAGAGATATGATATGGGATAGAGATATGGGATAGAGATATGATATGGGATAGAGATATGATATGGGATAGAGATATGATATGGGATATGGATGTAATGTAAACAAAGTTTTCACCATATAAATAATGTATCTCATAAAAACATTACACATTGAAAAAGGTTATGTATAATAACGTTGAGAACATAAACACATATCAGCATACTTGCACACAACAATTACAATTTTAATTTAATTTCTGTTTTTATTATTTGTTTCTTATCATTGGGCTCATATCGCCATGGTTGATTGTGAATTTCTTGGTTCCGGAGGCGCCTCAGTTTCTTACACTGGCGCTTTACAAATGACATTTATTTATTATTATTATGTGGGTTATGAATGTAGTGTGAGATATGGATGTAGTGTGAGATGTAAATGGAACGAGCGGCTGGGACTCATAATTCACGGCATTATGGTCAATAACATTCGCTAATGATGCTTCATTATTTCCAACGGAAACGCACGTGCTTACGTTTCCGTGCTTCTCTCCACGACAGTTTTCTCCGATTTGTTACGAGGCTGGCCGGTCTTGTTTTAACCGGACTGACCGGACGTCGTTTATTTGTCGCGCTCTTTGCCAATACAATAAAAAATTTCGTCTAAAGTTCTTTTTTAAATGATAATTTATCATTTAAAATTCAAATTCATGTTCATCATATATGTTATCTAAAATAAATTAGACAACCTATTCGAAAATTCATTCCAAGTTAGGATGAAATTCAATCAGCTCTCAGATTACAACTTTTTAACTATAATATTAAAACAATTTGTTTGTAATTTAATTTATTATTTAGTTAATAAATCAAAAGTAGCAATTTTTTATTTTTTAACAACAAAATTAGTTATTCAAGCCTACACATTGGTAGTTGGTATTGGCAGCATAATGCTATAATAACGTTTGTGTTGACATCCATCTATGAACAACCATCACACTTCGGCATGCAAGTTAGTTAAAATTCACTTGAATATTTTGACTTGAAATTGTGAATTTTCTGAAGAAAAAAATTGTCGATCAATGAAAGAAAATATACATTTAATGATGACCTGTAAATTTTGAAGATGTAACAACGCTAATAAACACGTTGACGGTGTAATGCCATCTTCTGTTGACCACGGAGGTCCCGGCGATAACTGATCAACAAATCGAAATCAAAAATTCAAAAATTATGAAATATCCATTGCTTCTTCCCCTGGAATGAGTGGATTCTTCATCTGAAATGAAAGTGATATGGCTGGTAAAATTGGTGAAGGCTCCTTGGCTGGCATTCAGTATTCCATCCGTATATATAATAGTATAAATAAAGATATTTATTTATTAATAAATTTATTTATTTATTTATTTTATCATCAACAGCATCATTATCATTCGTAGTAGTAAGTTTTGACTGCTATTTTTATCATAATAAAATAATTAAATGTCATTTCTTTATAAAGTATTAGCGATCAATAAAAGCGAAAATTTGTTTCCAATCGTTAGGCGCAAAGGCCAGTTTAGTTTACGATGTAAAAAACAGAATATTCAATTTGAGGTTTTAACCTATCTAAATTGTGGGTTATAGAAAACGTTCTGGAAGTTTGTTTAGTGACAAACAACATGACAAATTAAAATAATTAATAAAAATAAAATGATATTATAGTTCGCTTTTATTTTAGAACAATGTACAAATCATCGAATAAGGTACATCAACTATTTTTTTTACAACACTCAATTAAAAAAATAATTGCCAATAAAAATGTTTCAAAATGAAAACAATTGTTAAAAAAAATATTAGCAACAAATTGTTTTGGCTAAGAATGTTTAACGATCTTTTTTTTATTATTCTTTAAAAATCAGGATCTGACAGACGCAGAAGCTGTTAGAGCATGCAAGGCAGCAGTATAAAATGATAACGAATAAGTAAATAAATAAAAAAAAACACGGAAAAAGAAAAAACGAAAACTGTTTAAACGTGAAAAAAAATATAAATAATAATAAAATTAATAAAAAAATAAATTGACAATAAAATGAAGTAATGACATAGAAAGGCAAATTAATAGACTAGATGATGACTTAGTGAGTTAGTGAGGTGATCGATAAATAAAAACTAGTTGTGTGAATGATGAAGTTTTATTGAGTGTGTAGTAATAGGGTTATGACAAAAAAATTTTTTTTACTGTTTCCATATTGACATACTTGTATAGGATGAGTTTCTTTATGTAGAATACGAAAGTAATAATCATTTTATGAATTCTTTTAAAAAGTTCCCCTACCAAATGGATTGTTTATTTACCTTTTACATACAATGTGGTAATAACACATGAAATTGTGTCATTCATTTATCATGTCATTGACGTGTGAGGAAATTCCTACGCTGCTGATAGGTATATAAACATTCACTTGACGTTCAGTTACAATGAAGCGGTACTCTCTTACTCTCATTGGAAAAGGCGCCAAGAAAGTTATTAGCCAAAAATACGTATAGTGAGTCATATGTTATTAAATATTCAGGCTTTATACGATTTCCAAATGTTTTATTTTTTCATATAGAAAATCACAGGAAGCAGTTGAAAGAAATTCTTTTTTATGGTCACAAAATTTAGTCAACTTTGAAGATTCCTTGAAAAAGCGGCAAGAAGTACCACTGGTGGAAAGCAGGTTAAGTGACAGGTGCAAAATGCCGAAACACTTTGTCATATTGGGTCAATATTTATATCTTGCTAGAAATATTAAATCAATAAATGCAAAATCAAATCAAAGATCTGTGGCAAAAGTTTAGCTTTCCCTGCCAAAGTGAACGATCTATAGAAAGAAAAGTCGAAAATAAAAGGCTGGCAATGTATTATGTCCTTCAATCTGCTACATCAAGCTCAAATATTTTTTATTCTTTTGTGGGTGAACTGACCCGTGATAATGAAAATCTAAAAAGTGATAAAAAAGTGGTTTGGTGGGGGAACTTTTTTTTGTGGCATCTGAAATGAACAAATTTGTAAATCTGGCGCTAAAACTCATCTTTTTCTGCTATGCCAATATGAGGTTAGCAACAAGTCATAACCCTAGTGTGTATATGTTTGAGGTGTCTTGTGATAGAGGTCTGTTCCTGAAATGTAGATTGGACGGCGACTTGATAGTTATGCTTGCGCTGACGAAGGTTGTGTGTTGTAGTTTTAATTGGTGGTAGTAGAGGATGGATGGCGTGGTTTTATTATTTTCTACTTCCTTGAACAGTCTGAGTGACGGTAGGATATGATGCAAGTAGATAGTTGAAACGAATTAGCTTTTTGATGAGATATTGTAGTTACTGAAGTTGTTGTTGTGTAGCAAAACCAGACCAGGAGGAAGCTGCATATTTGATGCGTGAAGTTATAAGCGATTCAGTGATGCCGAATAATTTGATGCCTCTGAGACCATGTGAGCGGAGTGTTTTGAATGCATGAAATGTTTGAAAGCCTTTAGTGAAGATGCTATTGGTATGAGGTGCTATATTAAGTGTGGAGGTGAATGTGATGCCTAATATATTCAATTGACTTGTGCGAGTGTTCTGGAGGTGATGTTATTTTTTATGGCTATTGTGAATGATGAGTTGGAATGATTCATTGAGATTAAGTGACAGATTGCATCTTTTTTACCATGTAGCTAATGAGTCGAGTTCTGATTGGATGTGTTTGAGTTAGATGATGGGATGATAAGGTAGGCGTCGTCAGCGTATTTGATGATTTGATTAGAGCTATGAAAAGTTTTGAGAGTAGAAGCGTTGATAAAAAAGGTAAATGGTCCAAAGACAGAACCTTGAACTATGCTAAAATTAATAGGTAGAGTAGATGAAAGAGTAGAACTAGAGAAAGTAGAAGGACTCCTATTAGAAAGAAAATTTATTAGAATATTGCAAGCGTTGTCACGTAGAGGAAGAGAGGCTAACTTATTTGAAAGTGAGAAGTGATTGAGAGTGTCAAAAGCTTTAGAAAAGTCGAGAGCAATAAGATAAACATGATTATTTTTTTTAAGAAAAGATGTTATTGTGGAAGTAAGAGAGATGATGGCCGATGTAGATGAATCTGTAGGGCGAAATGCAAACTGATCTTGTAATAGTGGTTTGATAGATGGATGGATGAAACATGGATGAATAACCTAGGATTGTTCTGGAATACGTGAAAGTATGGGGGTGATTGATGTTGGGCGATAATCTATTGGTGATGATGGGTGTTTGTTTTAGGAATTAGATGAATTGTGCTGGATTTCCATTGTGATGGGATGAATGAATGAATTAAGCAATGATTGAATAAATGGAAGGTCTGATGAGCTGATCGTGATGTTTGATGTTCATAAATCATCATCATTTTAATCATCTTCACTATTATTTACATGCCATCTTTACGTTAAATCTTAAAATGAATCATTAACAATTTTGGAATTTAAAATTATCAATATCATTTTTGTTATCGTTAGTATCATCAAGAGATTCATTATCAAATCCTAGTTATAATAGGAAACATTGTCACAATTCTATAAATTCGTCAACGTCATTATCATTTTCGACATAACTATCATTATCATTTTTAATGTCTACAAAGCTATGGTCACTATCGTCATCATCCCATAAATCAATTTCCCGAAAGAAGGTACGACGTCTGGCTTGGTGTCAAAAATGTGGATTAATTTACGCAAGACCTGAGTTATTATGTTTACCATTATCTGTCAGAGAGATAAAACTTAATGTTGATAAATAAAATATTCAGTCGCACGTATTTGTGGTGCTTTGTTGGACTTTAAAACTATAGGCTTTGTGTTTATATTAAACGTCACTTGCTCTTTCAAAAGGTTCGACTATAAACGTTTGTTTAAACCAAGAGTGTTTTTAAACAAAACTTTGTATGCTTTGAACAAAAGAATTTGTTTCAACAGCGAAATTTATGCTTAAACAAAAAAATTCACTCTGTATGAATGAGAACGTGATGTTTGTTTAATGACATTTACAGTAAAACATGAGAGTACTTACAATTTGATAAGATATGAACCCAACTGATATGTTGAATCTATGGTATAAGAAATACTACACACAGTATCTATCAAATTTTGTATTCGCCAACATATTTGGCTCTCGACCGATTAATTAATTAAAGTATTTCAAATAATATTTTAAACGGTTGAAGTAATTAAATTTACATCTCTTATATTTGGCTCTTACGTATTAGAGTTCTACAGGTTTAATAATTAATAATTGTCTGCCCGTTAACTTTCAAACATTTCTACTAATGGATTTAATGTCTCTGTTTTTGGATGAGTCTGGAAGCCACGAAAGCAACCACAGCCACCACCAAGTAAGTTATTCAACGTTACTTCACATCAAAGTTCTCTCCTGCTGAAAAACTTGGTTGTTCTTAAATGATTAACTAACGCTCCATCATTCTATCTTTAAAATTTATTTATAAATAAATATAAATATAAATAAATAATGAGCTTAAACGTAAGTTATACATGCCCATATCAAAATAGCATTAAAAGACAACAATGGAACTTAAAAATTAGTAATTTAAAATAAATAACAAATGGAAAGGACCACAGTATGCCGATGTATTTTCACGCAAGTTGTGAAGCAACCATACTGTTTTCTTTCTGGAAAGTCTCATCTATTACCGGTCAGCTGATTGAAATAATTTTATATATTTTTGGTCACATATGATTAATTGTTTTTAAATTATGTCCAGGAATGGTGGTGTCTTGTCTGATTATCTTGGTGGCGGGAATGTTGTACGAAGGTTTAAAGGTCTTCAGGGAATATTTGCTGATGAGAAATACTGAATGCAAGTCCAAGGAGCCTGCAGGAATTGTTCCTGATTGCTATAAAAAGTTAAGGGTTGACGTAACTTTTAATTTTGCACAATTTAAAAAACGTAAAATTACTGAGAATTCATTAGTTGAAATTCACTGATATTATTAGATTATTATTTAAATGTAGTTATATCAATAAGTTGGTTTTTAGGCCAATAATCAAAATTTCAAAAACAAAATTGTTTCATTTAAAACAATGGGGCAAACAAATTTGAACACAATTCACTAGTACTGTTTCTACCATAAAAATATAATTTATCCTACAAATGGTTATACTAAGCTATCGATTTAAAAAATTGTCAGACAAAAGGTTGAGCCCCTACCTCATTTGTGCCAGACAGCTCTGCACGGCCTGCAAGTCTTTTATAGCTACTGCCTCATGCTCATCTTCATGACCTACAACGTCTGGTTGTGTGTGTCTCTCCTACTCGGCGCCATCTGTGGCTACTTCCTGTTTGCCTGGAAGAGACACAAATGCAGCAGCTGCCTTCCTAACTCCTGCTATACAACGAATGATCATTGCAATTAAGATTCACCATAATATTTCATTATGATATTTTATTGTATTATTTCACCATAATTTAACCATAATACTTCATCATAATAGTCCACCATAATATTTCAATTTAATATTTCACTTTAATATTTCACTTTAATATACAACTATAATATTTCACCATAATATTTCACCACAATATTTTGTGGCTTTTATAAGTATTCATTATATCATTTATCTACACAACAAACTTGAGAAGTTTAACATCTTTAAATCTTAAATATATTTTGATGTTCCATAGAAAAACGAAACAAAGAACTTTATTATTATTTCATAGCGTTACAGTCCTGATTCATATTTGAACAGATTGTAAATTATACCATTCCAACAATAATGCTTACATTAATCAAGTAAAGAAATTGTTTCGCTACTTTTCCTACATAATGTTACATTTTGAGGAATGCTGAAAGTAAAATCATAAAACGAACAAAACGAAAAATTTGCTGCTTTATTGTTTTTAGTAGTTTTTTTTGTGAAAGAAATAAAAAAAACGAATTTTGTTTTCCAATCAATTATTCGACAATTTATTTAACAATAACTGATACATTAAGAATGCAATAAAGCGTTAAAATTGGTTGATGATATGAAAAAAACATTAAAAGATACAAACGTCACGTGAATGCGATGCATTTTAAAGTACGGTACAGTTACTTAATGGTCTTTGCTGGTCAGCAATCGTGACGCAAAAAGACCACCCGTATCAAAACTGATGCGAAACGAAGTCTACAAGCAGGTTTTGTTTTGACTTTTTATTTAAAATTTTGTATTCAAAGCAGTGTTTTATTTTACATTACCAAATGTTACTGTTGTGGGGAGTATAAAACAATTGCGTGTTTAACATTTAAATACATTTTTTTTAAAAATTCAGTCTTAACCCTAACAAAATAGTCTTTTGTGGGTGTTTCAATGCCGAAGCCAATTCTTGGCTACGTATCCGATACAAATATTGTACAAGTATGGTCAGCTTGGTCTACAGAATTTTAAATTTTAATTAGTAATATTTTTTAATAGACAACACAAGTTATGATTATTTTGTTAAAGTTTTTTATTTAAAACTGAAAAAGAATACAGATTCATAAGAATTATTTCGTTGTGTAGAATAAATAATTAAAATCTTAATAAACAGAATTCCGAGGATTGCGCACAAGAAGAGCTGTATAGAAATGATTACGAGCAAAAAGAATGAAGAATTGAAATAAAGAATTGTCCAGCAATGACGGATGCTATGTAAGTTAATACTTTTAAAAAGTTATTTTTGAAACTATAAATTAATTTGTCATTAATTTGTCAAAATGCAATATTTTTATTTATTGATGTTGAAAAATAATTTCCACCATGGTCTTTTTGACGTTGTGGTTGTAGTAGGTCTTCTTGTCGTCGTTGTCGAGAAAAAGGGGAACTTTGATGAAATTTGTTTTTTGCTGCCTAAATTTTAATAATATTCGTTTAATGAGTCAGTTAATTAATTTTTTAAACAAATGAATAATTAATTAATTAACTAAAAATTATTGTTTAAAAAATATAGAAATATAAAACTGAAAACTGACCATATAAAGAGCCAATGCCCCTAATGTCATCATCTGCGAGTTTGAAGTTGGACGAAAAGCTGTAGTAGGGGTACATGACGGCTCCGCTGACGTCCGAGTGATCAAGACCCAACACGTGACCGATTTCGTGGGTGGCTACTTGGCGCAGGTTGATTCCTGGGTGGACATGTTAAGTACACGTGCAATATTATCGTGCACGAGCATTCGTTGTACTCATATAATTAGATGTTGGAAGAAGACCATATTTTGTATGAATTCTACAAAATTGTTGACATTAATCGATTTAAAGTTTGTCTTTTCAATTTTCTTTGCTAGAATATTTTAGAAATTGTGTTAAATTTATTGAAAATAAAATTATTACCCAAGTTCATCATGCATGGAATAATTGGAATAATAACAGTTTTATTCAATTTTCCTGATGAACTTGGATAATAATTCTATTTTCAATATATATATATATATATATATATATATATATATATATATATATATATATATATATATATATATATATATAGGAAATCTTCAATATACAACAATGAGCAGCCGATAATACAATACGCAGAATAGCACCGTAGTAAATCAGAACTATAATTGCGCAAGCCTAAATTAACTAGCTTTTAACTTTAACAATATATACGTCGTACAAAATTATAAATTGTAGTGTTTTTTTCAAACAAATTATTACAGGATACTTATAGAATATAAATTCTGCAAATATTTTAACGTTGTTAGAGTATATGAAAACATAAAAAGAATATAATAATACAATGTAATAAGAAAAGAAAAACGAATGCCGCAAAAAATTTCAAATCCTAGCGAATAAATAAAACTTAAGATCCTGAAATTGTTACGGGACACTTTTTCATAATATATGTAACGATAATAAGGAATTTCCTACATATATTATTATGCATATATGATCATACTCTTCAAGTACCCGTGCACAAAAATATTTTATCAACGTTAAAAACGTTGAACGTTAATTCTACAGCTTTTGACCACTGGCAGAATATTTGTTAGATATTTTTAAAACAATTCAAAGGTGAGTTTATAAATATTCA
>NW_008705254.1:6494618-6533241 GCF_000326865.2 Helobdella robusta
AAGAAACCATGGGCCAGAATGATTCCAGGTCCATCGAAGGGGTAGTCATCTCCGTGGCTTCTCTTCCTGAATTGAATCTGGATGTCTGCGTTTGTTGCACTGCTCCTCTGCACGTCCAAGATGGCCACTGAAGTCCAATCCTTAATTAATTAATTAATTTAACTGTTTATTTATTTGTTCAATTCACTCTTGAACAGATCTTGGAGAAGATGTTGTAATTCCATGAAAGGTTAGTATTTTCATAAAAACGATGCACAAGCAAATAACCACTAATTCACTAATTATAGCTATTCAATTTTGTTATTGCAAAAAGTGAAAGTGTTCTTTAAAACTTTGAAATTTCATAAAAATGTTTGTTCATTTTTCATGTTTGTTCATTTTTGTGTGTATAGCTAGGACAGTGGGTAAATATTTGAGAATGATTTGAAAACAGTTGGTAAGGAAATTGAATTTGACTAACGTTGAAGGCAGTTTGAATGGCTTGGCCAACATTGTTGGGATCTTGCATGTCGGATGACGATGTTGGGAAGTTATTTATGTTGTATGTCAACTTGGTTTTTCTCCAAGCCTCTTGAAAGGGTTGGAAGATAATTTTATACCGACTAAATTTAAAGTATATAAATATGAAACATTATACGTAAACTTGAAACTTTAAAAATAAACTATTTTTTACGAGACTTGTTAATTACAAATAAATTCATATGTATACATAGGGTAAGAGTTTTGCAGTAAACTGTTAATTAAAAACTACCTCTAGCAACAAATCGTTTCCCTTTGTTGTTGTGTGGGGCAGGAAAGTCGGGGAGGTGGCACCTGGGAGAGTTCATGAGCTTCAACGTGGCTTCATCCAGCTTGCCTGTTGTCATTGTTATCAACGCTCGTCAACATTTGTAATCAGCATCGTTTTGGTTCTTCCATGTCAAAGCTTAATTCAACCACTAGTCCATAAAAATAATAATTTGAAATATTTATAACACAAACGTATATTACCAGTGACTGGAAGGTGCGCAAAGCGCTGGAGCCTTTCAAGTACGTCCCTCAAATCGGTGTTGCTAGCGACGTTTTTATTTTTGTTCACTTTCTCATCAATGTAACCAAATTGAGACAGATATTTCTGTTTAGTAATCAAAGTTATTGTAACATAAATTTATAAATTAATAGCACAGGTAAACGTTTTTTGAGTATGACAGAATAAAATTTTATAAATGCTAAGATCTACTCACCAAAGCATCATCTTGACTTTTTACTTTGTTTCCATCATTTGCGGAAAGTGTCGTTGATTTTGTTGCGGATATCGGCGTCGTGGTAGTTGCAGCAGGTTTCGATGACGTTGCAATTTTTGTGGTATGGCCCGTTGTTTTCCTAGAGACTTCTAATTTTTGACTAGGTGCACAATGCACCATTGCAGCTAAGAATAGTATTAAAAAACACCATAAAATCGCCTTTGCTTGCATCTTTCCTTCTATACTCTCCACTATATTATTCA
This sequence comes from Helobdella robusta, assembly GCF_000326865.2. Taxonomy (NCBI): domain Eukaryota; kingdom Metazoa; phylum Annelida; class Clitellata; order Rhynchobdellida; family Glossiphoniidae; genus Helobdella; species Helobdella robusta. The sequence goes on from NW_008705254.1 coordinate 6,496,105, forward strand.
CTCAATGAAAATTAATAATATATTAACCTTTATTATTAATTGTATTATTATTATTATTATTCTACTATTTATATAATTATTATTATTATTTTTATTATTATTATTTAGGCTTTTGTAAATTGTATGTTTGTGGATAAAATTTTTTTCAATTAAATTAGTTTTACCTCGTTGCTGAACCTGTTTGTCGATTGAACGTTCTTATAAAGGTTTGCAATGACGTCACCCTCGTGACAGGAACTGCCTGTGTACATATTCATGATCTCCTGAGAAAAAATTACTGCTTGGTTGGTTGGTTGCATGGGAATGTCGATGTGTAACTGCATGAACATGCAAGCTTTGAATGGCTGCTTTTGATTACAATGTAACGAGTTATGCGTCATCAATTGTTTTATTACATATGATATATCTAACAATTTATTTACACTATCACGTACTTGATTATATATATATATATATATATATATATATATATATATATATATATATATATATATATATTTCCTTTTTTAGATTTGGAAACATTCAACACTGCAACATTTAAAATAGTTAAATATGCAGTGAAAAACTTTAACAGAAAAACTAGTCAAAGTTAGTGGCCAATAAAATGCAGCTTCCATTGTTGCGTCTAGACCCTTCCAAACATCTGCCAGTCAACTCAAAAATCATCATTTACCTCATGCTTCGTAGACACAATACTATCTAGATAGTCTTGTGATATCTGCTCATAAATTATTTTAGAAAGAGAATAATACATCAAAAATAACGATAAATTATTTTTTATTGTTTTTAATTTAAATAAGCACATTTTCAGTTTTTACTTTGATGTTTTTATTTCGAGCTTTCTTGAATTTGATGATAGTTAAATATTATACAGGGTAAACAAGCTTTCGTTATTAAAAAAATAAAGTTGCTTAATCACTGGGTTATAATTCTAAAATTGTGAATTGATATCTTGATATCGTATCGTTATCTTGTTGTTATTTTTCGTTATTTTTGACGTTGTCTCGTCTCGCTTCATTGAAGACAAAACTGCAATAAGGTATCAAAACGTATCGTTTCAAAATGTTAACGAGATGCCGATGCTTAACATTTTCTTATAACTGAACTGGATCAATGTTAAAACTTACCTCAAAAACTTTGGTTGGTTTTTTCTAACTTCAATTCAAATTCGCAAATAAGTGCAGCGAACGAGGTTTTGCAAGACTATAAAACAAGTTCAATTTTTTAAGTGGAATATCGCTCGCTGTTGATTTAATTTTTGGCTAATAAAAAATGAATTGTAACGTGTAAGCTAAAGTTTGTATGAAAATCTCCAAAAATCATCCCAAAATGAATCCAGGTTTATCAAAGGGAGAGCCTTTTTAGATCTCTTTAGCTGAATTGAATCTGGATGTTTCCGTTTGCTGTGCCACTTCTTTGGGTGTCCAGGTTGGCCACTGTTGTCTCCAACGGTTGAATGTGTATTTAATTAAGTACAGTCGGACCCCTTTATAGCGAACTTGTATACAACAAAATCTCTATATAACAAAATTTTTTGTCCTATGGAATTTTACATATAAAACTGTTTCTATAAAACAAAAATACTTTTTCTATAACGAACAAAATTTATAAGAGTTAAAAGAAATATCCGACCAGCAAACAATTTTTGAATTGATATGAGCGATGTTTTCGTACTCCTTTAATATCTTAGAACCTATATTCATTGTTTCATGTTCTAGTATTCTAGTAATTTTTGCGTATTCTAACCTCAATTAATTTCGTTGGAATCGAAATCCTCATTGTATGGAACAAAGAAAAAATTCCATTTTAAATTCTATTTTTAAAATTATGCCACATTTTATTACTTTCTATTAACAAAATTTATGATTAGGAGGTTGTTTTTCATAATTATATAACATATAACCAGCTTTTAGACAATATAGAAATTTTCTCCAAACAAATTCTTTATGACGAAAACGAAATTTTTTCCTCAAGTCATCAAATTCGTTATACGGAGGTCATACTGTATTTCTTAAACTTTTTATTTTTGATTTCAAACATTTAAGTTTTTTTTTCACGCCGAACCTCTGCCGACAACATTCGCAAAATTTTAAAGCTCCTTGGATCTAAAAAGGGTCATGTGAAAAAAATGTCAGTGCACAGATGGAATGGATAGAAGGTAGGGGATCGACTGCATGGAGTTAGGGGAAAATGACAAACAGGCACTTTTGGGCGGTTTTTGGACATATATCATATATCATATATATTTCATACATAATAGTTTAAATGAAGTAAGGAATGCACGCATATATGCACATCGTCTATTTTTCGTCATGACTTCAACTCTAAGACTATGAATATGTATCTAACACACACACACATACACACGCACACACACACACACATATATATATAACTATATATATATATTTGTATATCGAACGCATTATAAAGCTTTGTGTCTTTTGACTATACACAAACACAAGCACACACACACACACACACACACACACACATATATATATATATATATATATATATACAATGTTAATACTTCATTTAATGGAAAAATTCATATATATATATATAACTATATGAATATGTATATATTTATATATGTAACTTATTTAAAACAAATACATACGTACCGGTGTATATCGAAAGCATTATAAAGCTTATACGTTCGAAGTTCTAGCTTCCTCTATTGAACCTATAGATAGGTCTTGGCATTCCTAACCATAACTGGCTTTTATATTTTCGCTGACGCTCAACGTCGTGTGAGTTGGTGAATAATCATCATTATCAAAGCAAGATGATGAGTGTCTTCATTGTCATCATCATCTTCATAATCATTACCATCCTTGCACAAATTCATTAATGCTTTTTGAAAATATAAATTGTTTTGTATTAAAAAAAATCATAACCATAACAAATTGTTACAAAAAAAAAATTAAATATCAATGCAATCAGAACGGTAATCACATCAAATTAAAAATGTTATGTCATCAACCACACACCACACACACACACACCACACACACACCACACACACACCACACAAAATACACAACACACACACACACACACCTTAACATTTTAATGTTTAGTTTAAATAAAAAACTTATTAAAATTAATGAAAATAACAGTTTGTTTAAAACAACAACGTTTGCACTTGAACGGGATTGACGCGATGAATAGATAGATAGATAGACAGTGTGGTGCATTTAACCGCTTGGCGCATTCGTTAAAATAATCTCACAAAAAATTTCTGCCCATATCTGGATGCTTACAAGCTTATTAATTAGATTTCAATGAGAAGGTGATTGAATAACTCTCTGAAAGACTTTTGAAAATAGCGAGCAGCTAACGAGCATTCATACAAAAACAATCACATGCACGCACACGACACACAACAAGTTACACACAACATCAACATTCTCCACTGATATTAACAATGGGCGGCTTTATATAATCAACGCTGTTATTGTTTAAGGCGTTTCAAATTGTTTTAGCAAAATTCATTAATGACAAAATCTGACTAATCTGGTGAATGAGAGTTGATTGGCAACAAAGGTTTGAGGTGTGTGCGGTTACTCCCGCCCCGCCCCCCGGAGCTACCAATCATCTCAGCACTCCTTCTCAACTTATAAAAGTGACTCGATGGTTTGATTGCGTAAACTACAAAACTGATTAAACATAAACATTAGAATCAATTTTAATAATTAATTATAAATGATATTATTCACTTAATTACTTGGATAAACCATAATTGCTTCATTGCATTTTAAATCATAAGTTTTTTAGCTTCAAAAATGAATTTAGTAACTTCAGAAAAATTTTAATTTTTGACTTCCTGGTGGCATCGCTAGTGGGTGAGAGTGTCCTTGCAGCAAGTACGAGACTGCAGCAGCAACACAACGTCAGCAGCAGAACGGCAACAATAACGGCAACACCAACTGTAAAAACAACAACAAAAATGTTCACAACAATCACAACAACAAAACTTACAACAACATCAACAAAAACAACGACAACAACCACACCAAACTATGCAAAACGTTCAGTTGTAAACAACGAAGACGATGCGGTGGTGAGTGTTCTGCTTCTATAACTTATCTCAATAATTACATATAATATTTTTTTCATCTAAATTGGGAAAAATCTGATTTATTTGAACGATTTTTGATGAAAATAATGTTACAAATGCTTCAGCGTTGTTTATTTTTTATGCCATTTCTTAAATGATTTATTTTATTAAATTTTTACATTTTTCAATGAAATTAAAAAAATTTATGGCTAATAAAATCACTAATGATGATATAAACCATCCTACAAACATTTAATAAGAATCATAGGAATATCGCAATAGCTTAACCAATTTGAAATCATTTTGAAAAACGTTGGAGATAACTTCATGCAAATTAACCTCTCGTTCGCCAGGGATATCTTGTTAGGTATGGCTACCTAAGTATGAAGGGTGGATGGAGTGAGTTGGCGTCCAACTTGGTGGACGTGAGTGGGCCAGTGAGGAACCTTCAACAATTTGCCGGACTGCCTCTCACTGGTCAGTTAGTTCTGCAAACTTTCGTTTGTTCTCTCAATTAACTTATGTCTTTTAGTCACACAATCTTTTGTTCATTCATTTGTTCATTTGTTCATTTGTTTGTTTGTTCGTTCGTTCGTCATTCACAACATTACATTTTGATTTGATACAACTATTTGAAGAATTTTTTCGTAATGAATGTTAAAACTCAATTAAAGTCAGTTAATTAAATATTAAAGTAACTCAACATCTTTGTTTGCAAATGTTTTAATAATAATCAATCAATCAATCAATCAATCAATCAATCAATCAATCAATCAATCAATCAATCAATCAATCAATCAATCAATCAATCAATCAATCAATCAATCAATCAATCAATCAATCAATCAATCAATCAATCAATCAATCAATCAATCAATCAATCAATCAATCAATCAATCAATCAATCAATCAATCAATCAATCAATCAATCAATCAATCAATCAATCAATCAATCAATCAATCAATCAATCAATCAATCAATCAATCAATCAATCAATCAATCAATTAGCTTATAAAGCGCTATGATATAGTAATAATAATAAAAATAAATAAATAATAGTATTATTACTATGAAATAGAAAACATGACTTGAAGCCACTAAAATTTCGATTTGAATAATTAATAAAAAAGTTAGCAAGTGAAGCAGAATTGCATGCAAAGCAAGGAAAGCAAATAAAAACTCGTGCAACTGACAGCTGATTAAGATGCAACAAACAAACAAATTATTAACGTTAAAAAAATTTGATTGTACGAAAAAATGAAATTAATTGTCCAACAAAAAAATTATCGTAAAAAATTTTCTTCACTGATGCTTCCAGGCAAACTGGACGAGGCCACGATGGAGTTGATGAACCGCCCCAGGTGCCACCTACCTGACCAACCGGCCAACAGGGTCTTGATGGCCAGGAGGAGGAACAAGAGGTTCAGTGCCCCATGTTAGATCATCACGTGATATTTTGTTTACAGTCCAACTTAACGTTGTTTCTATTGGTTTCGGAAAAATATTTCAGTTTTTGTTTTCATCTTAGCGACCCATTCAAGGATTTAATTTAAAATTCATTGGGATAAATGAGTGATGTGAAGTTTTGCAAGAGTTTCTTTTAAACGAATTCATAAGTATTTGATGCATTTATAACAGACAGTTGGTCCAGAAAGAGGTTTACCTACAAAATCATGAATGGCCCCACCGCATCAAGGAACCTTCACAATTTTAACGATCTTCAAACAGAAATTGATAAATCATTCAAGGTGAGGTGTGTAAGAATATTAATACAGCGTCATTAATTGTCACCCTGGCGAACAAATATTTGTTTAACTGTGACAAATTTTATTAATTTCAAAACAACACAGAAAAATAGCATTAATAACAACCATACAAAAACGTAGCATTAAATAGAATAGTGATCATTTCAAAAACAACATGACGACATCCCGGCACCTAAGCCACCTAACAACTTCTCCCACCCCACTCACCACAGGACTGGTCGTCTGTATCTGGACTCGAGTTTCAGCAGACTACAAACATTTACGCAGACATCAATTTGGAATTTTTGAGAGGAGAACACGGAGATGGGTACCAATTTGATGGTCCTGGGTTGGTGTTGGCACACGCATTCTTCCCTGAGAATGGAAGGCTGCATTTGGACGATGATGAGCAATGGTCGAAAGATAATACTGGTGAGTCTCTGTTGAGTGTAATTGTGTGTTTGTGTGTTTATGTGTGTGTATTGGTGTGTGTGTGCGTGGATGTGTCTGTATGATGATATTGATAATTGAATAATTGAGTAATTGAGTGAATAATGAGAAATCATTGACAACCTGTAAGCAAATTGAAGACAGCCCCAACCTAACCTTCCACACACGCCATCAGGTCAAAACCTCCGCCAGGTGACCACCCACGAACTTGGTCACGTGTTGGGGCTGGACCAACAGCAGCGGCTCCGTCATGTTTCCCTACTACGAGTACTCTGCTGATTTCAAACTGTCCAGCGACGACATCGACGGCATCGTTTCACTCTACGGTTCGTCCTGTTGTGTTGTCACTCCTCATTCTCGTCCTGTTGTGTTGTCACTCCTCATTCTCGTCCTGTTGTGTTGTCACTCCTCATTCTCGTCCTGTTGTGTTGTCACTCCTCGTTGTTTTCCTGTTGTGTTGTCACTCCTCATTCTCGTCCTGTTGTGTTGTCACTCCTCATTCTCGTCCTGTTGTGTTGTCACTCCTCATTCTCGTCCTGTTGTGTTGTCACTTTTCATTATCGTCTTCTCGTCCTATTATATTGTCACTCTTTGTTGTCTTTTAGTTGTATTGTCACTCCTTAATGTTTTCCTGTTGTGTTGTCACTTCTTGTTGAATTTAGTTCCTCAAAGATTTTTTCTAAAATGTAATCAATCGTCGCAATGTAGTTTTGTTTTAAAGATGTGCATATAATTTGCAGGCAGCAAAACAACTACTACTACACCAACGATGATAACAACCACTACTGCCTCAACAACTACAACGACACCTACCACTACCACCACAACCTCAACAACACAAACAACCACAACAACAAAAACGACGACGAAAAAATTCTTTCAAAATGTTATGACACCAATACCACCATGGGCAACTCATCCCCATCAGCTCTTCCGAACGACACCAGCCTTCCTGCCCAACAGCCCGCCACTCCACCACCCACCAACCGACCCACCAAACAACTGGAACGTCAGATTTTCAACGACGCCACCATTCGTCAGACGAACGACAAATTTTAAAAAATTTTAATCATTTTTTCCAGATAAACGTCTTTTACAATTTTTAAAAATTTTGAATGAAGTTGCTCTTGTATTAACCTGCCTGATGATTTGATGAATAAATTATCAGGTATCATAATTTTTTTGTATCTATTTGTTGATTAATTTGTTTTATTTGCATGACAGTTTCTTAATTTATTTATTTATGAATTTAGACACAAACGAACTTACCTTCAAGAGATTTGTTTGAAAACAGTTCAAGTGCAGGTGCTCCTTATTGAATTCACTGAGTGAATGCAAACATGTGCATTGTATTCTGCATGAATGTTGTATTGTTTTGTTGTTCTCGTTAGTCATTTAGTCACGTGGAATTGTTTAAATGAAGATGTTCATCATTTTTTAACAGAACATGCCTGCATCACCATTTGTTACTGATGCTGTAAAATTAAAATGAATCCGACCGTGAAAAAATTAAGTTGATGATTTTCATTATTTTAAAACTTAAAAAAACTTTAAAAATAAAAGAATTAACAAATTTCTCATTAATCATTCTCTCATCTCACACACACACACCACACACACACACACACACACACACACACACACACACACACACACGCACACTTAATAACTTATAACAGCACTCCAAATAATTTTAATTTGATGATTAATCACAAGGATGCAACATGCTGCTAAGCAGACCTTGTTAACATGAGCTAACTGAACCAACGACATGAAATATACAACATTTTATAATAGTACACAGAATTTGATGACAGTATACAGCATTTTATAACATTATATAACAATGCATAACAGCATATAACATTGCTTAACATCAGATAACAATATATATAACAATTTGATATGTGACAATGTAACTTCTAACGATGTGCAAGCAACAACATGCGACGTTGCTGAAGAGTGCGTACCACTTAAAATTAATTTAAAACAACTCTACGTAAGAGTCAACATCAACGATGACTTTAAACTTGAAAACAACGACATGACGTACAAAAGTTACGCTACAAATCATTAAACAACAGTCACGCCTTAAACGACTTGCAACAACAAGCAACATGCAACATGCAGAAGGCAACAACATGCAACAATATGCAATAAAATACAACGTACCACAACAAGCACGTACTACAATCTGCAACAAATAACGACATGAAATAACATGCAACAAAATATGACACACAAGAACATCAACAGCATCAACAAACATCAACAAAGAAAATGATAAAAATAATAATAATAATAATAATAACAATAATAATAACAATGTATACTACTAGTAATAATAATAACAACGACAATAGCAACAAAATGAAGAACTCATAAATCTTTAAAGTGATTTGCCCCAATTAAAGCAGAGTTCAGCGCAATCGCTACAATATCATTGTTGTTGGTCTGAAAGTTGAATGAGTGAGTGAGTGAGTGAGTGAGTGAGTGAGTGAGTGAGTGAGTGAGTGAGTGAGTGAGTGGATGAAGAGATGGGACAAATGAGTGACGGAATAAATGGTTGAATAGATGGGATGAATCAATATGAATCAATTAAACAATTAATTATTTAATTAACCAATTAATCAATTTAATTAACCATTTAATTAGACATATGAACGAATGATTGAATTGATGATTGAATTGATTAAGTGATTGAAGGTGTGATGATTGAGTATTTGAAAAGATTTCGTTAACAAATAATTGATGAAATATAAAGAATGAGTGGCTGGCTGAAGAGATGTGAGAAATGAATGAATAAAAGAACGAACGAACGAACGAACGAACAGCTAAATCAATGGATGGAAAGATGAGTGTTAGAAATGATGTGAGTTGAAATGAATGAATGAATAAAGGGTTTGTAATCGAATTCGAGTTCGACCGCCAGATTGCTCTTCAAATTTAACGTCACATGACTGCTAAGAAGGTGAGTCATTGAATGATTGAAGATGAGTCAACAAATTAAATTAACGAAAGAATAAACGAATAAACAATTAAAAGAGTGAATTTACAAACAAATTGACGAACGAACTAATGAATGAACGAACGAATGAATGAGTGAATAAACGAGTGGTTGAATGAATGACTGAATGAATGAATGTATGAAACGATGAATTCATTTATTTATTTGAATGAGTGAATGAATGTATGAATGAATGAATGAACGAACGAAAGAACAAACGAACGAACGGAAGAATGAATAAATAAATGATTTGATTGTGTGAATAAATAAATGAATGAATGCATAAGTGGATGAATGAATGATTAAGCAAATAAACTAATGTATGATATAACAGTGAATAACATTGAAAAACTAAAGTAGACTAGTGAAGATTACTAGGCATGTGACCTTCACCGCCTGAACAATGAAAAAATGAGGAGGATGATGATGATGATGATGATGATGATGGTGACGATGATGACGACGATGATGATGATGATGATGATGATGATGGTGATGACGATCACGATGATACAAGGTTATTACCATAAATGAAAATGGTGACCATAGAAGCAAAACGTTATGAAAGAAGGAAGTGCAAACAGTAAAATAAATAACACCTGATCATCGCTGTGTTCAATAATGACGAACGGCTTGATGGTCGAACACGACAGACTATCTACTTACCTGCCTGCTTGCTTGTTTACCTACCTACACACCCTGCAACCTATCAAAGTACCTACCTACCTACCTACCTATCTATCTACCTACTTTTAGAAAAAACTCAATAAATTTTAAAAAAAAACATCCCCACTCAAACATCATCACCCAAACATCGTCATGTTTTTCCATCACCATCATCCAAACATCATCATTCAACCATCATCATTCAATCATCATCCCATCAACGTTGATAATGAAAGTGACAAGATGAACAACAATAAAAATGAACATTAACAATAAATTTCTTACAACTGAATGAATTGCTAATTGATTTTGTTGCGTTATGTAAGCTTTGATGGGCTTTATGAGTAACTGCTTTATTCAATAGAAACAACAAATCAATTATAACTTAATACGTACATACATGTTAACATAAACAAACCTAAACGTACATATACACACACATTCACGCACGCACACACACGCACGCACATACACACTCACACATACAAACACGTAATACATAATAATAATAGGTTACTCAATAAATATTAATTCAATTATTATTGTATGCACGTGTATATGTGTGTGTTGTGGCCACTGCTGTTGCTTTCGACGCTGATGACGTTGATGATGTGTACATGTGTGTATGTGTGTGTGTACGTGTTTATATGTGTGTGTATGTGTGTGTGTGTACGTGTTTATATGCGCCTATGTTCAGGCAATTCAGCACTTTCATTTACGCTCTCTTAATAACAAAGAAAATTAACTGATTGTTTACGAATCTAGGACGACACGACGAACATTTTTTTGTAACATGATTGCTTAATCACTGACTCACTCACTCACTGACTCACTCACTCACTCACTCACTCATTCACTCACACAACAACAACAGATCAAACAACAACAACTAATACTACTACTACCACCACCACTACTACTGCTACAACAACAACAACGACGACAACAACAAGGTAGGAGATGAAGACTCACATTTCATGCATTTGCTGGTTAGTATGTTTTGTATAAATATATATTTGCATGGCTGGATATGTAAATCAATTGAACATATATTATTATCACAATGTGATAACATAATATATAACATACAATATTATCACATCTTTAAATATAAACAGCTTATCAAAATACGTTCTTTCTCGCAAGCATCATTCAGCAATTAGCAGAAAATCAAGTGAACGTGATATTATTTTGTATGATCAAAATGACATTGAAGTTCAATTTTTCATTGTAATTAAATAAGTAATAATAATGTAAATAAAATAATAACAAAATAAATAAAATAATAAAGATTAAATAGTTAATAAAACTTCATAATTGGCGTTATATAGAAGTGTTTATACATATTGACGCTTATATGACTTTGTATGTGTGTGTTCATTTATATGGAGATAATTGTATGTGTTTGTGTGTGTGTGTGTGTGCATTTATATGTGTGTTTGTATGTGTGAGTGTTTATTTGTGTTTGTATGTATGTGTGCATTTGTTTGTATGTATGTATGTGTTTGTGTGTGTGTGTGTGTGTGTGTGTGTGTGTGCATTTCTATGTGTGTTTTTATGTGTAAGTGTTTGTGTGTGTTTGTATGTGTGTGTGTGTTTGTATGTGTGTGTGTGTGTGTGTGTGTGTTTGTTTGTTTGTTTGTATGTATGTATGTGTGTGTGCATTTCTATGTGTGTTTATATGTGTGAGTGTTTGTGTTTGTTTGTATCTCTGTGTGTGTTTGTATGTGTGTGCTTGTTTGTATGTGTGTGTGCATTCCTATGTATGTTTTTATGTTTTTATGTGTGAGTGTTTGTGTGTGTTTGTATGTGTGTGTGTGTGTGTTCTGTATGTGTGGTGTGTGTGTGTGATTGTGTGTGGATGTGATTGCGTTTTTACCGTTTTTACATATTTTGGGTAATAATAAGTCTGTAACTTTTCAGGGTTTTTCTTACAATATTAACGTGCAAGGTAATATTAAGTAGTCATGAGTAGCTATTTTCAAAAAGACGTCGTAACATCACGAATCAAGCAAAAATATTCATCCTCATTGTGACGTCACTTGTTTATTCATTTGCTCATTTTGAATAGTCGTTCCTTCCTTAACTCCTTCATTCGATAATGAATGAATTAATTAGTTAATTAATAATTAATTAGTGCAACTCCTTTATTTGATAATGAATTAATTAATTAGTTAATTAATAATTAATTAGTGCATCTCCTTTATTCTATAATGAATTAATTAATTAGTTAATTAATAATTAATTAGTTGACTGATTAATTGATTAATCATCTATAAATCAAATCTGTGCGTGTGCTTATTAATCACACTCATTCAATTTTCCCCAATCTCTTAATCACTTTTTTTCTTTGTTGTGCTCTGAAAGTATAAAAACACACGCAAGAACACCATACACTTGCCTGCTACATAAATACGGATGTGTACTTATGCACACACGAACACGCACACACACACACACACGCACACACACACACACACATATATATATACATGTTGAAAATTGTTGTAGACAAAAGTTCAGCAAAGCGATTAACGTTGATAAGTCAATAAGGTAACATCGAAGAAACTTCAAGTCTGTGGTTCTTTCTTGTGATATTGTACGAGGTACCAACTTCAAGATACAAGACAGTTGGTTGGCTGTTTAAATAATTATTTGGCAGGCAATTGTACCAGCTTTTCATACATTCTGGACAACTCATAAAACTTCTGAAGTTGTCAAATTGACGCCAAGCCAAACAAACAATGGAGTCAAAATTGTTCCTTTGTTTCGTCATGTTGTGTTCAGCAAGCAAGCCGATGTATTCGCTCCCTATTCCGACTACACCATCATTACTATCACTGCCGTCATCACTATCAACAACATCATCGTCTTCATCACAAATCAGACTGCAGATGACGACATTACGGCCAGCTCTGCACCTGACGCCAGAACCGACAAGAACATTTTTGTCATCGTCATCGTCGTCATCATTATCATCATCATCATCCTGGACATCATCATTACAAAAACCACTTTCCTCACCACCACCACCAACTACACCATCATCATCATCTCCAACATACTCGTCATTTTCAAAAACATCTGCCCCACCAACGCACTTCCCTGCACCACCACCACCACCAACAACAACATCTAAAACCACACCCCCGTTGTCACCACCACCAACAACAACAACACCAACATTAACAAAATCTAACACAACACCGCAATCGACAGCAACACCTTCACTGTCACCACCACCGACGACGACCACCAGACCATTTACCTCCAGTGCAACAAAATTTGTAAAAAATGAAGCCGACGCATATGTAAGTGATGGTACTTCCAACTTATTTGTTAATGGTGATAACGCGGCATCAACCTATTTGCTGGTAGTGATAACTCGCCAACATATTAGTCATATTTTATCGATATAACGAAACAATCTACTACTATATGTTCAGATTTTGAATAAAAGTTTTGCTTCGCAGTAACCAGGCTTGCATGCAGTTAAAATAACAATCGTCACACTCGCAGTACAAACATGCAGTGGGTTCATTCACACTTATATGCCTGCGTGCGTGCGTGCCTGCGTGCGTGCGGATGTTTATGAACAGTTACATAGCTTATTATAATATTGGTACATCTGACAAACATAAACCAAAGTTAGTGTTAATAAATTTTCAATGTTTTTCAAAGAACTATCTAGTCAAGTTTGGTTACGAGGTCAACTTGAAACCCAGCAAGGAAGTGGCGAACTCGCAGGACCTGCGTGGTGCTATCGCTCAGCTGCAGGACTTCGCTGGCCTGCCCCCCACTGGTCAGTTTCGTTAACCAGCCAACGACAAATGTATCGTTTTGTTATCGTTTTGTATTTTCAAAATTATTGCGCAATTTAATTTATTATGCGTTTTATTCAATATATAACTATTTTTTTTATAATTCTAACAACAAATCAGAACGCTAACATCGTGATAGTGAGAATGTGAACATCAGCGCTTACAGACGCACACACAAAAAGACATTCAAACTCAATTACACACTCATATATAAACACAAAGACACATAATATAAACACATAAACACACATACATACGTTATGACAGACACATACACAACTCACATATTTACGGATATACATTACAAGATTATTTGCATACCTAGATACGGACAGATAGATGAACACAGACGTATAGATGAATATAAACAAAAACGAATATACACATTTGTGCACAAGTACATGCACATACGCACACAGACACAAACACACGCACACACACAAACACACGCACACACACAGACAGACACAAACACACATACACACAGGCCTACTGGACAAGGCAACACTGGACTTGATGAACAGTGCCAGGTGCCAGCTGCCTGACATAACAAACGACACGAAGCAATTGAGGAGAAAGAAGAGATACAACTCAATAAGTTGGTTTTTTATTTGTAGATATCTTAATTATTTGATTTCACACAACTATAATTTTTCATTTCATTTGCCACATGTTCTCTATTTTTCCTCTAATATTTGATAGAATCTTCAGAATCAAATGTTGCATCAATTATGGTCTACTTCCAGTATTTTGCATTTATATAGACTAGAATTACGTTATTAGAAACGAATGTAGGAAAATAAGTTGTTATGTTTTACACAGAATGAGAAAAATATTGATTTATCTCACGAAAGCAGTTTTTAACCTAAATGTTTTAAACTTTTTTGGAAGGTAAGTGGTCGAGAACAACCCTGAGCTACAGCGTTAGGAACTTCCCAACCTCTTCAAAGGACATGCAGGACCCCTACAAAGTCATCCAAGCAATAGACACTGCTTTCAATGTGCGTTTATTGTACTCAATCAATCAATCAATCAATCAATCAATCAATCAATCAATCAATCAATCAATCAATCAATCAATCAATCAATCAATCAATCAATCAATCAATCAATCAATCAATCAATCAATCAATCAATCAATCAATCAATCAATCAATCAATCAATCAATCAATCAATCAATCAATCAATCAATCAATCAATCAATCAATCAATCAATCAATCAATCAATCAATCAATCAATCAATCAATCAATCAATCAATCAATCAATCAATCAATCAATCAATTCATTCATTTATTCATTCATTCATTCATTCATTCATTCATTCATTCATTCATTCATTCATTCATTCGTTCGTTCGTTCGTTCAATTAATTGTTTATTATAATTGAAACTTTTTAATCACGTCTTTGTGAATATTTTCCAAAATGATGCAATCGTTTATGTATTTTAACTTATTATTATTCACGCACAACAACCATAAATAATTAATTTTGTTATTGAAACCACACACACACACACACGCACGCACAGACACACAAACACACATATTGTTATGGTTTTCCGGTATCGCGTCCCATATCTTCTTTTCAGTATTTTATTTGACTAGGAAACCAGAATTGATTCCTAACTTATAAATCCAGCATTAAGAAACATGAAAGAAAAAATAAAAAGTAAAATTGAGACTGGAAAAATGAATAGGAAAGATATTGCCAGCTTATGCAAGTGATAACAAAATGACATTGACACTGGAACCTGGTGGGCCCCTCTGACAGTTCTTAAACCCCATACACTACATTTTACATGCAGTTGATTTAGTGAAGGTTGTCGAATCACGTGCATGAAAATGAAGTGTACGGTTTCACTTCACAGGACTCAATGGGCGAATTATCAGCCTCCGTTTCAAACTCAATAAAGGAGTTAGAAGTGTGGATGTCAGAAAATAAACTAAAACTCAACAACAATAAAGCTAAATGTATGTGGCTTGGTTAACAGCGCAGATTGCTGGACGTGAATGATTTCCAAGCCTCAGTTGTTGACCTAGGCGTCGTTCTCTTGCCCGAGTTTCTAAATTCGACAGTACTTCTGTTTACATTACATTGCTAATAATATTGCATTTTTTGATATAACCAATTATTATTAATTATACATGATGAAATCATCCTTCGTCCAGGACTGGTCAGCGGTCAGCAGCTTGAACTTCCAACGAACGAGCGACTCCAACTCGAACATCCAGCTGGCATTCTACAAGGGCAATCACGGGGACGAAGCTGCGTTCGATGGACCTGGTCTCGTGCTGGCACATGCTTTCTTTCCTGAAGTTGGATGGATCCATTTCGACGACGAAGAAATGTGGTCCTCTGATAACCGCGGTTCAATATACTACAACGCCACAATTCAATTTAAATCATCATCTCGTAATTAAAATATTTTGTTAATACGTACAAAATTATAATAATAATAATAATAATGATAATAATAATATGTTTAATTTAAATGATTGAAGGTCCAAACTTGCGTCAGGTGGCCACACACGAGATAGGGCACATGTTGGGGCTGGGACATTCCAGTGTTTCCAACTCAGTTATGTTTCCTTACTACTGGTTCAACAGCAACTTCAAACTTCAGCAGGACGACATCAACGGCATTGTTTCACTATATGGTTTCTATTTCCAACAAGTTTTCAATTAAATAATTAAGTTTTTCAATAATTCTGATGTTAATATTATAGTGGAAAAATAATTAATTTAGGAACAAAAGGTAGCAAAGCCAACTTGCCGGATCCGATTTTCACAACACCTGCAGCCGCTACCATGACGACAACAACCACCACAACCACAACAGCTTCCAGGCTACCAGCCACATCACCCCACCCACATTTCTATACTCCTGGAAGACCTTTCATGACCACAACTCCCCCCTTTGATTGGTGGGTCAAATCACGTTTCACTCCGACCAGGAAGAGAACTTGAATATTTTAATGAAACCTTTTGATTATTTTTTGGTGTGTAAAGGTTCTATTTAATTTTGTAAATGTTCTATGGTATATATTAATGAATATTTTATGGTACATTTATATATGTGTTTCAGGATATATTTTTTTATGATATAATTTTGTAAAAGTATTATATATCTTTGTAAATGTTGTACGATTTAATTTTGTAATTGTTCTCTGATATATTTTAATGAATGTTCTGTATGTTATATTTATGTAAATGTTTGTTATATATTTATGTAAAGGTTATAATATATATTTTCTGTCAATGTTTTATAATTTATTTTTGCAAAAATAAATGTTTTTTTGGTAAATTTTTGTAAAAGTTCTATGATATAATTTTTTAAATGTTCTATGGTAAATTATTGTATAGGTTCTTTTATATATTATTGTAAATGTCATAGGATATATTTTCTATGATATAATTTTTTAAAGGTTCTATTATATATTTTTTTATCACATATTTTAATGAATGTTCTTTGGTATATAGTTTTGTAAAGTTCAATGATTTATTTTGTTACGATATATTTTTCTGAATTCTCTGCAATGTTTTTGCAAGTGTTCTTTTATGTGTTTGTGTTCATCATCTATAAGTTCACGTATTTATTAAAATTTTGACAATTTATATTAAGCAGGATTGCAATTAATGTTTTGACCTTATTTTTAAGATTTTGATATATACATTTGCGAACATTTAATACGAAGCTGGTCAATAAAGAGGTTGATTGTTTATTTGGGGTGTCGATGACAACGTTTTACAATAACCAACATTGTCAAACTGTGTTTGAATTTATCTTTTGGAAGAGAACACCTACACACATATACATGTGCACGCGTACACACATACATACATACATACATACATACATACATACATACATACATACATACATACATACATACATACATACATACATACTACATACATACATACATACATACATACATACATACATACATACATACATACATACATACATACACACATACATACATACATACATACATACATACATACATACATACATACATACATACATACATACACATACATACATGCATACATACATACATACATACATACATATATACATACATACATACACACACACACACACACACACACACACACACACACACACATACATACATACATACATACGCCCACTTTCGTTTGCGCTTATCTGGATGATATCAGCAAAGCTTCGGACGGTCCAACTCTGGCCGATAGCTACGAATATTTGAAGCATAACTCCGCTGCAATTGGCTTAGAGTTAAACATTAAAAAATGCGAACTTCACTGCCAAAGTTTATTTCAGGTGCCACATGCGCTGGCTGAAATACCCAGAGTTGGTGCATCAGAACTGAGTTTTTTAGGCACACCCTTGGTCGAGGGCGATTATCAAATAAAGTTTTTTGACCAAAAGCTCTCTGAGCTTAAATTCGCCCTGGGTCGTGTTTCCTGTCATTCGGCCTATGACGCCTTGACTATTATCCGCAATGTCCTCAGTTTGCCCAAATTGATGTACTTCCTGCGTACATCTAAACACATTGACCCTTCTAAATTGGGCGAATTTGACGGAGCCCTGCGCACCGCCCTGTCGTCGATTTGCAATGTTCAAGTGACTGACAGTGGTTGGTCCCAGGCTCAGCTGCCGGTGCGATTTGGTGGACTGGGGTTGCTTAGCGTGGTTCAGCTGGCTCCCGTTGTTTACAATTCTTCTGCCGCTGCCACTCTCGATCTGCAGTCTTCCCTGCTCCACCGGTTTTTTCGTTGCCGCGATATTCTTCCCCCAGTGTCCGCCCCGGGGGACCGTACGCACGTCCAAATTTTGAACGAAGAATATAAAAAAATCTTTCAAAATTTGTTGTCTTCATGCGGCGACGACTTTTCCACCGCTCGTTTGTTGGCCATGTCCAGCGTTGCCAGCTGTGGGTGGTTGAGATCGTGGCCTAACACCTCTGTGGGCACCAGGCTTGACGACGAGTCTGTGAGATTTGCCATTGGCTTCAGACTTGGCCTGGTCATTCAGAATAAATACACGTGCCGATGTGGCGCTGGGGCGGACGAGTTTGCGCATGATGGTGGGCGCCCGGACGGATGCACGCTAATACCTTGGAGAGCCGGCAGATGTTTGGCGTGGGATGTTACGGTCCCTGGCACCCTCGCCAAACGGTACGTAAACCTGACAAGTAAAGAATGCGGTTTGGCCGCGGCCAGGGCAGCGGACGAGAAAATGAAAAAATATGGGAACGCCCTCCCCTCGATGGAATTCTTGCCAATATGCATCGAGGTTCTTGGCCCGATGGACCCCAACACCCTTAAATTTCTTAAGGAAATATGCAAAATGATCAGCGTCAGATCAGGCGACAGCAGGGAACTGTTTTTCGCAACTAACCACATTTCGTGCTTGTTGCAGCGGTTCCTGCGTGTCTGTGTGCTTGAAAATATCCAACTGAATGCCGACATGTGCAATTAAAGACAAATCAAAGTTTTAATCCATTTGTTACTTGATGTTTGACGGTTCAGTGTCACTCATCATGTTTTGGTTTTAACATACATACATACATACACACATACATACATACATACATACACACATACATACATACATACATACATACATACATACATACATACATACATACATACATACATACATACATACATACATACATACATACATACATACATACATACATACATACATACATACATACATACATACATACATACATACATACATACATACATACATAGATCAAAGTGTTAATCCATTTGTTACTTGATGTTTGACGGTTCAGTGTCACTCATCATGTTTTGGTTTTAACATACATAGATGATAGGTCGCTTAATCTGACAAGATTGATATAAAGAATTAACACTATAAAACCTAAATACACTACTACACTACCAAATGAAAACATTTGTTGTCGAGTAGTCAGTATACGCGTGAGAGAATTAACGCTCAACCGATAAATAGAATCTATTGATATTTATACGTAACGAACTTTTGAGATATAAAATAAATAGGAATGAATAATAGTCAAGGTCAATATTCATAAATAAATAACTTAAATAACAGAATAAATAGAATAAATAACAAACAAATAACTTATTTTTCAGATATCGCATTAAAAATATTTAGGTTTTTTCCTCAAACCAAACCTATTGAAAGTTAACAATTCATTGCAACATGACTTAGTAGGCCAACTTTTTTGAGGTATTTGTTAGTTTCATAATTTTGGTTTGGCAAGTTATTGTTGATGTGAGTTATTGAGCTGTTATATGTGGTTTTTGAGCTATCTTATTCGTTGTTTGAGCTTTGTTTGTCTGCAACTTTACTCAAACCGTTTGTATTCTGTTTGGAGTTGGTCGACGAAGGCTCATTTACGTTAAGAAATACTGTTGGTGTTGAAACTGCAGTTGTTAAATTTGTAGTAGTAGTTATTGTTGCAAAAGGGGTTGTTGTTGTTGAGATTGTTGATCTGTCAACAGTTGTTGATGTTGGATAGTTTGCAGTTTCTATGTTAAGTGTCGTTGTCGACGTCACATCAGCGGTTGCAGTGGAAGTCGTGTGGTCAGCGTTCCGTTCCGCAGTCCCTCTCGTTTGTTGGTTTAAAATAATTTCAGCACTTGTTGAGCGTTCATTTGTAGGTTCGAGAGATGAAAACATGAATATTCTATTTGTTTCATTGCCATTTTCGTTTTCCTGAAGTCTATTGTAGACGGGCACATCAGATACATGTTCCTGTTCGATCTTCAAATTCAACGGCAATTGATTTCTTACGTCTGATTTAGGACCTGCGATGTTGAAGTGAAGATGCAAAACGTGAAATTTGTCGGAAATGAAAAACATAGACATGAATAATGATGAAATGACTGACCGTATATCGTTTCGATGCCTTTGATGTCATCATCAGTCAGCATAAAGTTGCTGGTGTAGTAATGGAAAGGGTACATGACGGTTTTTGGCACGCTGCTGTGACCCAGCCCCAACAAATGCCCAATCTCGTGAGTCGCCACTTGCCGCAGGTTCATTACTGATTATCAGGAAATTTAAATGAAATGTTGATAGAAAAAAGTCTAAACTCATTGAAATTCTACATGCAAACTTTAAAATAGAAAACAACCATTAATAAAAAATGCGGAGCTAACATTTGCATCAGTTTAAAAGATTTGCACGAACCACTGAAAATTGAAATGTCAACATCAACCGCTTTTCGGAAAAAAACAAAAAAGATTAAAACCTTTATCGACGCGTGACCACATTTCATCGTCATCGAAATGCAGCTTGCCATATTCAGGAACAAACGCATGAGCCAGAATGCCAAACATGCCGTCGAAACTGAAGCCATCCCCGTGGTCCCTCTTGTAGAATCCGATCTGAATGTCAGCCGTGGAGTTGTTGCTGCTCTGCTGGAAGCTCAACCTGCTCACGGACGCCCAGTCCTGTTATTTGTGCGCGGTGGAGTCATAAATGTTAAAAAACAAAATGAAACTTGTTGAAAGTAAAAAAGATCATTTGGTAAAAAATTAAATTATAAATTTTAAAATTAAAGTCTATTTTTTAAAGTTGTTTGTTCGTGAATAATCTTTTATGATTCTTTTTTGTTTTACTTTAAATGATTGAGCCAAGAGTTGTTCAACATCATATCGTCCGTTAATATCTGATGGGTAGGTTGGATAGCTGTTGATTACGTACGTCAGGGTGGTTTTTGCCCATTTCCCTAGAAAGAATTAAAACATTTATTAATTGTTGATTTTCATTTCATCAACTATAATTGGAATTTCTAATCTAATTCTAAATTATTTTTCATTTTAAATCAAAGTTGGCTCTACAATCTCGCCAATTATAATATTAATAACATACGAAACTGACAGGTAGCGAGTCAATGAATAAATAAATAAATTTGTTACCCAACGTTGAGAACCGCTTGCTTCTTTCCGACGTTTGAATGATGTCGGGGAACTGACAGCGAGGTCTCATCAGAACATTCTTCGTTCGTTCATCGAATCTTCCTGGTTCGTGTGCGAATCATTCAGTCGTTCAAACATTCATCATTCATTCATTCATTCATTCATTCATTCATTCATTCATTCATTCATTCATTCATTCATTCATTCATTCATTCATTCATTCATTCATTCATTCATTCATTCATTCATTCATTCATTCATTCATTCATTCATTCATTCATTCAGTCAGTCAGTCAGTCATTCATTCTTTCACTAATTCATTCATTCATTCTTTCATTAATTCATTCTTTCACTAATTCATTCACTCACTCACTCACTCACTCACTCACTCACTCACTCACTCACTCACTCACTCACTCACTCACTCACTCACTCACTCACTCACTCACTCACTCACTCACTCACTCACTCACTCACTCACTCACTCACTCACTCACTCACTCACTCACTCACTCACTCACTCACTCACTCACTCACTCACTCACTCACTCACTCACTCACTCACTCACTCACTCACTCACTCACTCACTCACTCACTCACTCACTCACTCACTCACTCACTCACTCACTCACTCACTCACTCACTCACTCACTCACTCACTCACTCACTCACTCACTCACTCACTCACTCACTCACTCACTCACTCACTAATTCATTTATTCATTCATTCATTCATTCATTCATTCATTTATTCATTTATTCATTCAATCATTCATCAATCAATTATTTAATGAATTATTTATACATTCATTATAAACCACCGCCAGTTTGCATTCCATATTGAAAAATGTTTCGAGGTACGTACAAATATTTAATAACATATGGAGATGTTTCAAAAAAAATATAATCGTGTATAAATGTGGCGAAATATGTATTAATCCTTAATGACTTCATATGCAAATGCAGTAGATGAACGCAAGGAGCATTTCACGGAATCAATTGAATCGCGCACTTCAAACGACGCCAGCATTACGCATCCACGACTTATCAGAATACATACAGGACTCAAACGCAACGTGAACATGATTTAAAAACAATAAAAGAGCAAATTTCACTGCTCTTGAAACAAATTTAAATTTTAAAACATATTACAGACATACATTAAAATGTCACACAATAAAGTGCATTACGAATTTTCTCACAGTAAACATTGCACCGTTCATTGAAGCGCTCTGAATAACGAATTTAACCACACACGCGTTTGCATTATGCACTAAAAATTATTAATAAACATTGAAATTTAAACTGCTGCTTGCAATCGTTCGTGTACTTTTATTAATTCATTATTTCAAGTAAAAATTTAATTTATTACATTTAACTCTTGTGTAATGTTGATAATGTCATACTTAATGATGTCATACTTGAAGGGTCCTTTGCACGAGAATAATAACATCGTGATGTAGCACAGCAATTTGATGCAGTGCTTACAATCACCAGTTTTATGCAAAAGTTTTGTAAAATTTCATTTCAATCCCAATCAAAACAGCCAGTGTGATAGGCCGGGGCACAATTATTAATACACGCTACGAACAGCAACCATTGCGATAACAATTATTTAAATAAATGCATTAATGTAATTATTACAACAGCCAACAATGACAAACTGGCATCAATAAAAATGACATCAACAAACATGACAACACGACGGATAACAGGGAGACGACACAGGGAAGGAAACGACCAACCAACCGGTGACCGGGATGTTGGCGAACCTCTGCAGCTTCCTGACGGCCCCACTCAGATCGGACCTTCCCAGCCACTTCCTGCGCGGCATGTAGCCGTAATTTGTGAGGTAGTCCTGAGAGGAGAGGTGAAGGAAATGTTTCGAAACATCATTTAGTTGCTCATCTGTAGCAATTCAATCTTCATGAACTAGTAAGCTTCGGCATTGATTACATACAGGTTTCAGCCTTGCTTTGTTTTTCAACATTACATACGTATAATGTTTTTTTTTTTGATAATTCCTCGCTTATAAAATAAGTTCAAAGCCAAAATATAAATTGTGCAGTTTATTGTAAATGCTGAAAAACCAGATGAATTTCAATAAAAATTTTGTAATTCGTCAAACTCACAGACATGCGCACAATTTTTGAAAATTTTGACATTAGGGTACAATAAAAATTAAATTGAAAACTAAATCATCACGAAAGTAAAATATTCACGATGAAATATCTCACGTAGATATTGGGCACTTTTCTGCTGAATCCAACATTAATTTTATTGGTAGTAATCGTTTGCGCTGATGTGGTTGTGGTACTTGTCGCTGGTGTCGTTGTAGTTGATGTGGTTGTGGCTGTTATCGTTGTAGTTGATGTGGTTGGTGTAGTTGATGTGGTTGTGGTAGTTGTTGCAGTTGATGTTGTTGTGGTAGTTGTCGCTGGCGTTGATGTGGCTGTTGGAGTTGATGTGGCAGTTGCAGTTGCTGGAGTTGATGGAGTTGTTATAGTTGTTGAAGTCGATGCGATAGATGGCAGAAGAGGAGCCGAATAAACGGTAGAAGCCAGCAAAAGAATGCACAAAGCACTGCTAGGTATGGGAAACTTCATCTCTCTTTCTTTCTATTTAAATTTTATTTTTATTTAAAAAATCGGTTCTCGATTATTTGTATAGAAGTGTTTAAAAAGTTGACACAAATTGAAACACAATTCTTTATGTTCCAATTAATATCAAATTAGAATAATTATTGTTAGTTTGAAATGTATTATAATAAAGCAATTTGTAGTGATTTTTAATTGCACAATTTGAAAAGTTAAAACCTCGTTGGCATGAACTTGCGCTTATATAAGGCTTGCAAGTGAGTGTTGTATCAATTGAAAATTTCAATTGAAGAGTCGAATGTCATTATTTCTCAAAAGTACAGTTGTGGCGCTGTGGCGCTGTGTGTGTTGTTGTGTGCTGATGTGTGTTGTTGTGTGTTGATGTGTGTTGTTGTGTGTTGTTATGTGTTGATGTGTGTTGATGTGTGTTGTTGTGTGTTGTTGTGTGTTGATGTGTGTTTGTGTGTGTTGTTGTGTGTTATTGTATTGTTGTTGCATGCTGTTGTGTTGTTAGTTGTAGCGTGTTGTTGTTTGTTGACTGATGTTGTTGCAATTATTAGGCGTGACTACGTGTAGCTAGTTTGGTGTTGTGAGCTGTTGTCTTGTTCTGTGAAATTGTAAGTGTTGTTGTTCTATGTAATTGTAGGTGTGTTTGCGCGTGTGAATTCGTTTTATTTAAGATTGCTATCTTGTTGACCATAATTATGCATAATTTCTTAGTTGTTGTTGTTGCTGCTGCTGTTGTTGTTGTTATTGTGGTTGTTGTCATTGTTATTGTTGCTGATGTTACTGTTGATATTGTTGTTGATGTTATTGTTGTTGCTGTTGATGATGATGATGATGATGTTGATGATGATAATGTTGTTGTTGTTGTTGTTGTTGAGTTCATTCATTAATAACTTCCCATTCACAGTGATATTGAATCATCAGATTCAATGATTACACACACACACTGGCGGTGCTGGTAGTAGTTGCTACTATGTAGTTGAGGCATGGTTGTAGTTTTTGTTGGTTCTATTGTTGTTTTAAGTTACTATTACCACTACTACTACTACTACTACTACTTTACTACTACTAATATTATTACTATTATTAATAGCTGTAGTAGTAGTAGTGGTAATGGTAGTTGTTGTTGTTATAGTAGTTATTATAGTTGTATATACTACTATTACTACTACTACAACTATTACTACAACTGCTACTACTACTACTATTAATACTACTAATAATAATAATATAATAATAAAATTAATAATAATAGTAATAAAAATAATCATAACAATACAAATAAAAATAATAGTAATAATAATAAAAATAACAATAATATAATTATTGAAAAGTAAAATAAGAAAATAAATGTAATATATTGGTTAACAACTGTTACTAAACCCATTATTGTTTCTGATCAAATGAATGAAGGAATGAATGAAGGAACGAACGAACGAACGAATGAATGAATGAATGAATAAATGAATGAATGAATAAATGAATGAATAAATGAATGAATAAATGAACGAATTGCTCTTCGGAGTATATTATTTTCATGCAGTAATTAATTTCAACCTTAATTATATTTCAATGTGATCCAAATGTTTCAAAAAAATTAATTATGCTTCTGCCGTTACAATGACATGATTGTGCGCAACGTGTAAGTCTCAGTCAGAGTTGTGGTGCGTGTAGCCAGACAATGAATGAATATGAAGAAGTTTGTTGGTGGCTGACATGTGTGCGTGTGTGCGTGCGTGTGTGTGTGGATACTTGTGTGTGTATGCGCGTGCCTATATTAGTATGTGGGTTTGTATGTGTGCTTATATGCCTGTTTGTATTTACAATTGTAGCTGATTATATTTGTTTTTGTTTGCATGTTTTTATGTGTGTCTGTCCCTCTATGTTTGTGCGTATGATGTATGTGTGCACGTGTGTATGTGTGTCTGTGTGACTTTGTATGTGTCCGGATGTGTATCTGTGTGTGTATCTATGTGTAGACCTGTGTGGTTCGATTTGTTTTTTTTAGGAGTTTTTAAGTGTGTTTTCGACTGTTATTTGTGATCATATGTGTGTTTGCTTGTTTATGTATACGTTTTTTGTATGTGGCTCTTATGTGTGTTTGTATGTTTGTATGTGTGTTTTTGTATGATTACTCATATGTTCGTCTGCATTTGTTCATATATGTTTGTATAAGTGGCAGCCGTTTTTTTTATATATGACGGTGTGTTTTCCTGTCTGTGTGAATGTGTGTGTGTGTTTATATGTGTGTATGTGTGCTTGTACTTGCGTTTTAGTTTTCATGTGTGTTTCGTTGACTGTTTGTGTGTTTGTTTTCAAATATTGCTGACCATCATTATGAATATTCAGTGCCACTTGTTCGAAAGTTGATTTTTTTTAATTTTTTGTCCACATGAAGTTCATGGGAGTTCACGATCCTTATACATCTGTTTTTATTGGCTTTTTTTCTGTTTTCTGTTCATCTGTTTTTTGGCCATTATGTTTTCAAATGTGCTACTAAGTGTGTCTCTATGTGTGTGTGTGTAGTTTTGTGTGTGTGTGTTTTTGTGTGTGTGCGTGTTTGTGGGCGGGTGTGTACTTGCAATCTACCATAGTGAGTCGTACATGGTGGAAATCACATATTCATGCTTTCAACGAAGGTAATTAGTGAGGAGATTGATTAATAAGTTAAATTTTTTATTTACTTAACTTGAATATCAGAGAGAAGGTGGCCCAAGAAGCAGCAGCAGCAGCAAGTCATGACGAGCCACATCGCACAATGTGCACGTGCTCGTGATTTCAAGAGCGGCCCCGTGTTGTTTGTTTGACTGATAGGTACCATGAATCACTTCTTTGCATACATTTGTGTGTGTACTGTACATTTGTATCATATACTATAAATACTTTATTTCCTTTGTATATTATATGATATATATATATATATATATATATATAAAAGTGTGTGTATGTGTGCGCGATTGTGTATGTGTGTGTGTGTGTGTGTGTGTGTGTGTGTGTGTGTGTGTGTGTGTGTGTGTGTGTGTAACAGAGAAGGAGAAAGTGTGTGTGTATTGAATCATTAAATGTTGTTTTATTGCAATTTGCACCATAATTTTGTTTGCACCATAATTTTGTTATTTATGTTATAATAATAATACAAAAATTATTATTATTATTATTATTATTGTTATATTTGATTGATAGGTACCATGAATCACTTCTTTGCATACATAGGCTCGTTAACATTGTATAACATACAAACATACATTATTTGATTTGTATATATGATATAAATATATATATATATATATATATATATATAGAGAGAGAGAGAGAGAGAGAGAGTAGTGGTAGTCGTTGTAGTAGTTGTGGTAACAGGAGTAGTAGTAGTGGTAGTAGTAGTAATAGTAGTAGCGATAGTAGTAGTTGCAGTAGTGAAATTATTACTTTGATGTTTGAAATTAGATGCGCAATTGCAACAGAAATAATGAGAACACGAAGCAGTCATGAGCAAGCTAGCACTAGCGGAGGCTGATGTGTTGCAAGTTTAATTTTCATTGGTGAGCAATTAAGCAAGCAGTAGTTGTAACTCAGGAGCTTAGTTTATTATTTTTGAATAAGCATTGAGTAATACAAATTTTCAGCAGCAGCAGTAGTTGATCACGCAATGCATTTTAATAGTAATCCTTGATTTCAGTTCTATTACTACCGTTATGATAGTAGTTTGTAGTACCGGCAGTTAAAAAGCGATGAAAACAGCAGCAGTTGCAGATAATCTTAGTTAAAATGACAAAATGATCATCAAGTTGGCTCAGTCGTTAGACGTGCCAGGCCTCGCGCCACTACTACGCGATGGCATGGTCCAAATGCTGCCCGTCCGAAACTCATTGACCATCATTCGTGTACGATGTGGTGCTTTTGCGCGCATGCATAATGAGGTGTGGGTGGTACCTGCTCTTTGGCACAAAACAAAAGTTTAATTACAAGGACAGAATTGCAAGTAAGACCTAAAATGTTAACAACATGTACGTGAAGAAGTGAATCATGGAACTTTGTCAAACGTAGAGCAGCATTATAAAGAATAAAAAATTACATCGCAGCATAATATATATATATATATATATATATATATATATATATATATATATATATACATGTATATATAGTATATATATATATATATATATTATATAAAGTATTGCATGAAATCTACCGAATTGCTGGCATTAATCAATTTAAAGTTTGTCTTTTAAATTTTCCTTACTAGAATTTTCTAGAAATTGACAATTTTCTGATTGACATATGATCAGCAACACAACGCATCTTAAAATTGCAGATGCAGTCTTAATAAATATCAATAAAACCCCAAAAAACATCCAACAAAGAATGACTACATCATTATCAACTCGACGAGTTAATACTAACTTAAATAATAATGGAAAACAAGGGAATGTCAACAACAAAGATGAAGAATACGGCACCAACTAAGTAACTCACTTTGCTAGAGAACTAGAGAAGAAACTTTGCCTTGTTTAAAGAAATTATATAGACCAAACCTGGACTGAAGATGATTTGTGAAAAATCGAAACAAAGTCTATCTGCACGATGAATTTGAATAACAACAGTTTTGTTAAATTTTTATGATGAACTTGAATAATTTCCAAAAAATTTTAGTAAAGAAAATTGAAAAGACAAACTTTAAATTTATTAATGCCAAACAATTTGGTAGAATTTATACAATACTGTATAAAATATGGCTCTTTGCAATATTATATATATATATATATATATATATATATATATATATATATATATATATTATATATCAGCGGTTTTCAACTGGTGGTACGTCTACCCCTAGGGGTACACCAGCTGTTGCCAAGGGTTACGCAAAAAAACTTTAAAAAAAAAACAAAAAATATTTTAAGAAAGCTATTTTGTACAAAATCAGTTGAAACAGGATTATAGTGACAGTCAGCAGAGTAAAGTATTTAACAATATTAAATACTAAATATTTTATATAGCAGATTATAGATAGAATATTATTCCGACTCCTATGGCTATTAACGTCCAAACGAAATGAGAATTCGCAAAATCTCATGTCCTATTTGCCAGGACTATTTTAATTTATTATAATTATGCATTTAGCGGATGGCAGAAGCTCACGCTGTAAACTTGTAAAGTTTAAACTTAATAGTTTACGGTCATACTTTACAAGTTGACCCCATGGGCTTCTGTTATCTGCTGAATGCATGTTAAAATAGAATTAAACGTTAATTTTTTGTTATTTTTTCTTTGTTTTGCTATTCTTTGTTGTCATGGTTTCGTCATTACACAAAAATAAATTAATGAACCTCATATTTTATCTTAATTATTAATAAATACAATTTAATTTAAAATATCGGAATTAATTATAAAAACATTTACTAAAATTTCTTAGACAAAGTTAAAGTTAAACAATGGATAAATGGCTCAAAAAACAACCATTAAAACGAAAGTCATCCTCTAGCATCGCAACTGAGCCGATGCTCAGCGCAGATGTCCATGCAGATTCTGACTCGGATGATGACAATCAAAAACTGCGGAAGATTAGCTGATATGATGAGAAGTATTTGTCTCTTGGATTCTCGTGGTGTGGTGAAGAAAAAGAACCAAAGCCACAGTGTGTCGTATGTAATGAAAAATTATCAAATCATTCGATGAAACCTTCATTACTTCAACGTCACTTTAATACAAAACATGCTCTTCTCAAAGATAAACCACTAGAATTGAAACATTGTAGGAGCACCTTAAAATCATTCACAGGGGCTAACGCTAACTCACAAGCTTTAGAGGCGTCTTATTTGGTAAGTCTGGGAATTGCTCAAACTGGGAAACCACACACTATTGGGGAGATTCTTATATTGTCTGCAGCTAAAGATATTGTGTCATCCATTCTAGGAAAAAATGCTGCCAATAAACTTAATGTCGTTCCATTGTCCGATAATACAGTTTCTCGAAGAATTCATGATTTAGCATCAGATGTAAAAACCATTCTTATTAAAAGAATCCAAGCAAGCACATACTTTGCAATTCAGTTAGATGAAAGTGCAGATGTTACAAACTTTGCGCAGCTGATGATGTATGTTAGGTATGAATTTGAACAGTCAATTGAAGAGGAATTTTTGTTCTGTGAGTCTTTATCAGGCCGGACAACAGCTTTAGAAATATTTAAAAGAGTTGATGATTTCATGACTTTAAAAGGAATAGATTGGCAGCATTGTGTGGGAGTGTGTTCTGATGGTGCAACTGCGATGACTGGCAAATATGGTGGAGTAGTTATGCAAATTAAACAGGTTGCACCGGAAGCAAAATTCACACATTGCAGTATTCACCGTGAAGCTCTTGCTACCAAAGCCAATTCTGCTAGTTTGAAAACTGTTTTAGAACAATCTGTTAAAGTTGTTAATTTTATAAAAACTCGGGCTTTCAATTCTCGTTTGTTTTCAATAATGTGTAATGAAATGGGAAGTGACCATAAATAGCTTCTTTTGCACACAGAGGTACGATGGTTGTCACGTGGAAAAGTGTTATTTCGACTTTTTGAACTACGTTCAGAAGTGCAAATATTTCTCATGGACACTGGATTTCAAACAGCCGATTTATTTCTGAATGAGTTATGGTTAATGAGGTTGGCGTATTTAGCGGACATTTTTGGTAAACTGAACGACTTGAATTCTAGTTTGCAAGGACGAAATATAACTCCGTTTGTTGTTGTTGACAAAATAAATGCCATCATTAGGAAGCTACAGTTCATGATTTCAGATGTTGAACAATTTCAAGTAACAGCATTTCAATCATTGCACACATTCTTGACTGAGAACGAACTTCAACTGCATTCTAACATGGCTGAAGATATCAAGAACCATTGTTCTCAGTTAATTTTGAATTTTCGAACCTATTTTCCTGAAAACTTTGATGACAAAACTTGATAAGAAATCCATTTTCTGATGTTGCATTGCCAGCTGACTTTTCTGTTCAAGAAAGAGATCAATTCATTGAACTTTCGTGTGATGGTGGATTGAAGAATGAATTCAACAAAGACTTGTTAAGTGATTTTTAGCTTAAAAGAAGAGAAGAATATGGATTAATTTCTGACATAGCTTTGAAATTTTTGATCCCTTTCAGTACTTCTTA
Organism: Helobdella robusta; assembly: GCF_000326865.2. Classification (NCBI taxonomy): domain Eukaryota; kingdom Metazoa; phylum Annelida; class Clitellata; order Rhynchobdellida; family Glossiphoniidae; genus Helobdella; species Helobdella robusta. The sequence continues at coordinate 6,527,535 of NW_008705254.1, forward strand.
TCTCTGTGAAACTGGATTTTCTGCAATGTTGGCAATAAAAAACAAATACGGATCAAAACTTGAACTTGAGCCAGACTTGCGTCTAAAATTGACATTAATAAAGCCTGACATTGCAGAATTGTGCAAATCTAAGCAAGCCCAGTGCTCACATTAACATTATTATACTTTTATTGTGACAATGAGCGGAACTCTCTGAATTTTTGTCTTAGCAGAAAACTATGACTATTAGGTTTTTATTAGCATAATCTCTTACTGAAACTATCTTTGATTCTACCTTATTTTCTGATGTTGATGATTTTGTCTATGCTTTTAATATCTACATTACTTCTATTCTTGATAAGCTTATTCCTTTTAAATCTTTTACTTATAGGCTCTATTCTTGTAAGGCTCCTTGGTTTGATTATGCTTGTGTAGTAGCCAAGAAAAGTGTTAGAAGACTAGAGAAAGCCTATAGGTTAAATCCATTTAACTCTCTTTATTCTATCTATGAATCTGAATTGATTAATTATAAATATCTACTATTCTCTAAACACTCTACTTTTCTTAGAAATTCTATAACATCTGCTTCAACATCTAAAAATAGGTGGTCTGTTCTATCTAAACTTCTACATAAAAAGTCCTCTCACTCATCTTTTTCTGCTCAACAGTTTCATGACTTTTTTGTAAATAAAATTACTTCTTTAAGAACATCTAATTCTAATTTTTCTTTTTATAACTTTACTAAACTTACTACTAAATCTTTTCCTGTATTTACTCCAATAAATCTTTTAGAACAAACTAAAATTATTAATTCTATGTCGTCTACAACCTGTTCTCTAGATCTACTTTCTTCTAATTTACTTAAATTACTTTCTTCTAATTTACTTATTTTCTTCAATATTTTATCCAATCATTCTCAAATTAGTTAATTTATCTCTTTCCACCTCTAAATTTCCTACTTCTTATGAGAATTCTATTGTTATTTCTATTCTTAAAAACTTAGATCCTACCTCTTTATCTAATTTTAGACCTGTAACTAATATTACTTTCATCTCTAAAATAATAGAAAAAGTAGTTTTCAATCAACTGTCATCCTATTTAGACTTTAACTCTTTGCTACCTGTATCTCAATCTGGTTTCAGACCTGCTCACAGTACTGAAACTTCTTTACTTAAAATACACAATGATATCCTTCTCTCTAGTGACAATAGTAATCTTACTCTTCTTCTTGCTCTTGACTTTTCTTCAGCTTTTGATATTGTTGACCATACTATTCTCTTGAGACTGCTGCATCTTTCTTTTAATATTACTGATTCTTGCCTATCTTGGTTTTCTTCTTATCTCTGTAATCGTTTTCCTTCTGTTCTCAATAATTCTACTTCTAACTCCTCTACTCTTACTTTCGGGGTACCTCAGGGTTCTATCCTTGGCCCTCTTCTATTTATACTCTATACTTCTGAACTACCTCGTATTATTAATAACTTTTTTTTCTCTAGTCAACTATATGCTGATGATTCTTACATTTATACTTCTTTTCCTCCATCTAATCTCAATAGTGTTCTTCATAATTTATCTCTATGTCTTTCTTCAATTATCGCTTGGTCTGACTCTATGTGTGTTAAACTTAATCCTTCTAAGTTTGAATTAATTTGTTTTAATAAATCTAAACACTCTATTACTATTCCTCCTATTATCTTACCTGATTCTAAAACTCTTGATGTCTCTCATAAGTTTCGTAGTCTAGGTTTTATCTTTGATTCTACTATGTCTATCTTCTTACATTAATAGTGTTGCTAGATGTTCTTACTTTCATCTACGTAGAATAAAAAAACTTTTGCCTTTTTTTGATGATCCTACTCTTTTCCTTCTTGTTACTTCGTTAGTCTTATCTAGGATTGATTATTGTAACTCGCTCTACTATGGTCTTTCTGACTCTATACTCTATCCTTTAAGTAAAGCTTTTAACTCTGCTGCTCGTCTAGTTGCTCGTGCCCCTTTCTTTTCTCATATATCTCCATATCTTGTTCTCTTGCACTGGCTGCCTATAAAGTATAGAATAATTTTTAAAATTTGCACGTTCATGTATAAGTCTCAATCTAAATTATTTCCTAAGTATTTATCAGATATATTAATTGAACCTAAACGCCCCGGTTTACGATCGTCTTCTTCTTCTCGCTTTTTCTTAACTCGTGTTAAACACTCTTTCGCCAAATCTGCTTTTGCTTTTTCTGGTCCTTTTCTCTGGAACTCTCTACCTACTTCTCTGACTACTTCTCTATCACTTGCGAAGTTCAGAGCGGATCTCAAGAACCATCTGTTTACAAAATTCATTGAGGAGCGCTGTTGAACATCGCGGAAATAGCGCTTTATAAGCTAATTGATTTGATTGATTGATTGATTGATTGATTGATTGATTGATTGATTGATTGATTGATTGATTGATTGATTGATTGATTGATTGATTGATTGATTGATTGATTGATTGATTGATTGATTGATTGATTGATTGATTGATTGATTGATTGATTGATTGATTGATTGATTGATTGATTGATTGATTGATTGATAATAATTATTAGCAGGACTATATTTTCATGTTTTCAAAAAGATTACAAAATTTAAAATAACATCGTTTTCGATTAAATTAATTTTGGCATGAAACCATAATAATTTTAATATAATATTAATATTATAATAAATTTAGTAAAATGTATAAGCAGATAGGACTGTCACTAAAGTAACTGTACAAAAATAACCAAAATTTACTAAAATAGCTAAATTACTAAAAAAATAAAGTTTCTGAGAAATTTTTGTCTGATGGGGGTACGTACGCAAATAACATTTTAACTTGGGGGAGTACAACAAAAAAAAGGTTGGGAACCCCTGTTATATATTATATATAGAGAGAAAAGTGAGAAAGAGAGAGTTGTTATTGAAACCATTCATTAATTCGTTCTTACATTGCTATCATTCGATTCAAATCAGATAAAAACTCAACCCCTGTTGTCAATGAACACTTTCGTTTTTTCATTCTGAGAAAGCAAACGATAAATTTTAGAAAATCATGCAGGAAGGTTTCAATTGTCACGAAGACATGAGAAAGCAAAAGTCACATTTCAATGACTTCACATTCACGTGCCTCTCATGCCTCATCCAGTTTTTAGCTATTTGATAAACTTCATAAAAAAATTAATTATATTGTATGTGTATACACGCACGCAAACACACCACACACACACCACACAAACACACAACACACATGTACATACAGTTGTTTTGAAAGTCACAGCATTTTCGCACGTTGCTAAATTTTCTTTTTAATTTTCAATCGTTCTTACGATGAATTTCAGTTGGTTATTAAGTTTATTTAACTTATACACAAAATTAGTGTGCATGTTTGAAACAAAAACTTTTTTCGGAATGTATATCTGATAGTCTAAATCCAATATATATATACATACATATACATATATATATATATATATATATATATATATATACATATATATATATATATATATATATATATATATATAGGGTTCCGACTGTCGTATATACAGTTATTAAGAAATATCACCGCATTTTCCGCATTCATATATATATATATATATATATATATATATATATATATATATATTGTCAGATATTTGAGCTGGTAATGAGGTATTCTCTTCCTCTATCTCTCTCAGGGAATTTTTTATAGTCCGACAATAATTTTTTGTATATTTTTATCGTGAGTTCGACCAGTCCTGTGTGGCACTGGGCTTTTTCGAATTATATGATTTTACTGAGTAATACACGAACACGTAAAATATTTGATAACAATTTTATTAATCGACGGAAGTAAATGAAAAGGAATTGAACTGACTGAACTCTAGAATAATGTTAAAAATAATGTCAATGAACAAACTGGAATACAGGAATTAGAACTTCTTCTTGTTGGGTCGGGCAACTTGGGATATGTTTCTTGCCGTTCAATCGTACAACCTTGACGTGTGTGACCGATAGTGGTGTCGATACAACTCCGAGAAATAAATAAAATGAATGCAGAAAAATTACAAAAATCGGAGCCTATGGAAATTGCAAGCTGCGTGCGAAACTATACCAATGAGTATAGGATCCAGCAAAGAACCCTAGGTCCACAAATAGCACAACGAAAACAAAACAACGAAGCGGATTCGTTTTCACAGAATCCAAGGCCTGTTTTCACTGGGTCTGTCAGTCGGTCGGTCGGCTTTCGCACAACCCTGGCCTGTTTTCACTGGGCCGTCGAGTCTGGTCGGCTTTCGCACAACCAAGGGCCTGTTTTCACTGGGCCTGTCAGTTTGTCAAATTGTGTGACTTTAGTACGCGTGCGAAACTATGTCAATGAGCATAGAGTCTCGTACCAAATCCACTTTTGAGAACTTAAGACGTTTCTGAAACTATGCCAATGAGCATAGAATCACGAACTAAGTCTCTTAGATACCAAAAAAGGCACCGATTACTCGAAGCTGCCTAACTGGTGAACCCAAGGCGGACTCTTTTCGAGAACTTAAGACGTTTCCGTGCCAATGAGCATAGAATATCGAATTAAGTCTTTTAGAGACCAGAACAGGCACCGATTATTCAAGGCTGCCTAACAAGTCAACCCAATGCGGACTCTCTCACTTAAAGATAAAGAAACTCTATATCAAAGCAAAATTAGATTTTGTTTCGGGTGTTTTTAAACATAAAAATTTCCAAGGTATGTCAAATTAATCAAAAGAACTACTAATTAAATTTTAAAATAATTTGTAATAATTTATGACGTCATCTAAATTGCAAAACAAGGAAAATCGTCTAGCCACCTATCGAGTAAATTAACTTGCATCAGGCCCCTTATCGAGTGAACTTTTTTGCATCAAGCCACCTATCGAGTGAATTAATTTTGCGTTGAAGGACTTTGAAGTATTTTTAGTCAGTATTATTTAATAATTCTGACACTATATATATATATATATATTATTTGGAAACTTATAAAGCGCCGATTATAACACTTGCAGTGTTCTCATAGGCGCTGTTACTGCTTTATAAAAGAAGCAAGTTTTTAAAACTCAGATTCGAAACAAGTGTGTTTTAAGTTCCCTCTTGAACTGACCCAGTGATAATCCAGTTTGAAGCAAGCAACAAAGAAGAGCATTCCAAACAGCTGAAAAACTTACAGAGAAATTACGCGAACCAACCTTAAGCTTGGTCATAGATCACTACTAGTTCAATAGTAACAGTCAATAACATTTTTACAAGCAGCTTGATGATGATGATGATAATTGTTCTTGCCTGCCATTTGACTTCTTGCAAGATCTTGCACACTTTTGTAACATTGAAAGCAGCACCAGATCATTCATTGAGAGCAGTGAGGTTTAACTTTCACATGCTGCAGGCAACAACTTTACAGGCACCAAGTAGTGCTATTTTTTAACTTTCGAATCAAAATACAAATTTTTTTGTTTCTATATTAACTTGAGGTTTAACTTTCACATGCTGCAGGCAACAACTTTACAGGCACCAAGTAGTGCTATTTTTTAACTTTCGAATCAAAATACAAATTTTTTTGTTTCTATATTATTTATTGATGTATTATTTATATATATATATATATATATATATATATATGTTGGTAATAGACCATAATTTTTACAATATTCTATAAATTCTACCGAATGTTTGGCGTTAATATGTTTGTAGTTCGTTTTTTCGATTTTTGTCG
>NW_008705254.1:6533334-6540017 GCF_000326865.2 Helobdella robusta
TAACAAACACTCGCATATCCCACCACGAGTGCGAACTCCTTGGCTGCAAAGCGACAGAACCGAGCAGCAACTCCTACGGTCCTCATCACAGGACAGCAACACGCTGGGCTGGCGGTTTCACGAACGTTCGTTTGGAAGACTACCTGCCTCAGGTCGCCATGTTAATTAATTTTGCTTTTGTTGTTGTCGTTGATATTCTGGTGGTGGTGGTGACGGTGATGGTGGCGGTGGTGGTCGAGGTTATGGTGGTAACGGTGGTTATGGTGGCGTGTTGAGAATGGTCGCCAAATTTGACGACATACACAAATAAATAAATGAATAAAAATGAATGAATTAATTAATAAATACAGAGACAGAAAAATAGATAGAGAAAGAGAGAGAGAGAGCTAAAAAAAAGTATGTAGCATGATATTTTGGGCTATGGTCTGCTGGCTGTTTTCGAAAGCAATTTTACAAACTTGCTTTCTTGAAAACTATTCCGCTATTTTTTTTTGGCTTTATTTTGTTTCCATTGTCTTTATGTATATATTTATATATTATATATTATATATATATATATATATATATATATATATATTGCACTTATTCATTTCTTCAAATTCTTCTAATATTTAATTGAATTTACAACGAAATGTGTTAATTTTTAAAATGATTTAACAAAAAAACATGTTAAGAATTATTTTGTTGCTACTAAAATTTCTAATGTTCACTACATGCTGTTCATGAATGACTTCAATATTTCAATATTAGGACAAAAAAGGTGTGTGAAGATTCTAGAAAATATTTAGTTCAGTGTGTGATTTTATAATTTTAAGATGTTTTTACTTTATTTATACTGTTATTCAACAGAAACAACCCTCTTTACGTTTGCCAATAACTTGCTAACAAATGTGGAAACGAAAATTGTGCTGTCATGGTCAGCCTGGATCTTTCAGCAGCTTTTAGCACCATTAATCATCAGATGCATATTAATAAATTTAAAGCAGAATATGGCATCACGGGATCTGCCTTATCCTGGTTTTAATCTTATCTTTCTAATCCTTCTCAATATATTAAACTTGGCTCCCGCTCTTCTTCTAGCTTCACCTTATCTACTGGAGTTTCTCAAGAGTCTGTCCTTGGTCCCATTTTTTTCACTACTTATACCTCTCTTATTTCTAATATCATTATCATTTTTGGCTTATTCTTTCATCAATACGCTGACGACACATGTATAATAGCTAAAATTCCCACCTCTAATCATTATATCTCAGCTTGACAACTTAAATGCATGTACTATGGCCATAAACGATTGGCATTTATCAAACTATATTTGAAGTAATGTTTCTTGATACTCCGCAACAGCTTATCAAATGTTTCCCCCTATCACACTTTCTTTTGGCTGATTCTTCTCTTTCCTCAACTTCTAAACTTAAATTTTAAGCTTAACTTTTGACTCTTCTCTATCTTTTAATTCTCATGTCTTAGTTTTAATCAAACCTTGTAACTATTATACGTGGACTATTTGTCATATTCGTAATTTTCTCACCGAAGATATTTCTTTTTCTCTGGCTCGATGTCTCGTACTATCACGTTTAGATTATTGTAATTCTTTTCTCTACGGTCTCCCATCCTATCTTTTAACTTTACTTCAACGGGCTTAAAATAGGGTTGCAAAAGTTGTTTTAAATATCAGTAATTTATCTTCCACACAGATTCACTCATTCAACTACATTGGTTACCAATACGTCAAGGCATTATATTCAAACTCGCCGTCCTCACGTACAAGTTACTTAATACATCTCAACCATCATATTTTCATCAACTTATATCGCGTCGTTCGTCTTTATATACTCAGTTGCATCAAAGCAATTCATCAGTTGTCAACAAATGTTTTACGTTCAGCTCTCCTTCCACATGGAATGGTTTGCCTGTCATTATTTGTAAACAGCCAACCATCAAACTTTTTAGGAAACGATTAAAGAACTTTTCGTTTATCCGGGCCTATGGAAACGTCAAAAGCCATTGTTTATTCGAGCGTCTCTGAAGCTATGCACAGGACGCGATATAAATTAATAATAATAATAATCTGTTTGCAAAATTCACCGAGGAACGCTGTTGAACATCGCGAAAATATCGCTGTACAAGCTAATTGATTGGTTGATTAATAAATTGGTTGGTTGATTAATAAATTGGTTGGTTGATTAATAAATTGGTTGGTTGGCTGGCTGGCTGGCTGGCTGGCTGGCTGGCTAGCTGGTTGGTTGGTTGGTTGGTTGGTTGGTTGGTTGGTTGGTTGGTTGGTTGGTTGGTTGGTTGGTTGATAATCTAGTCATAAAACAACGACAGCGAGTAATACGTAAGAAACATGTTGGTAACTTCAAATACTTTTTAGAATAACTTGGAAGAGTTATTTTGAAAGAGAAAGAACAATAATTCAATTATTAGAAAATAGTTAAGTAGCAGTTAATTAACTAAGTTACCTGGCAGTAGTTTAGTAGTATTGATAGTTACTTTGTTTTTCAAAGGCAGTTCACTGCAGTGTTCGATTAACATTAATAAACAGTTGACACATCACAGCAACAACTCGACCTAAGTCGTTAGTGAAATATATAATTATTTATTGTCTTTCTATTGGATCGGCAATGAGAACAATAATAATACCAATCTCAATCAGCCCCATTAAGTAAGTTATAAATTAAATATTCGTGCCGCTAAGACAGCATGAACATCTACACCATACGACGTACATCCATCGTCACAAGTTATATGACGAGATATCCATGGCACAAGCACTGCGTTAGACGTATATATATAGAGAGAGAATCTTTTGTATACAGAATAAGTTGAACGTACGAAGAGGATTATTTTTTTAAATTTTAGCACACTTAACACTCGAATCAATTGAGCGCGAGTTGACAACTTGAGACTTCTGCTTTTCAGCTAACTCGAAAATTGCTCTCGTGAAAAAATCGTTAAATAAAAAATTTGTTTAATTTCTTTCATAAATCAAAAAAACAAAGAGAAAGCTCTTCATAAAAAATTCGAAGATTGTTGTTGAGATAACATTGTTCAAGGCAGTTGATTCAATGGCTCAATGATGGCAGTCTGTCATGTGTGGCAGTCAAATGCAGCTTCACAACATGTTACTCTTATCGTGGTTACGTTACCAACACAATTTGAAGTTATTGTTACCGTAAAATTATAAATATTACTACTACTGTTATTACTGTTGCTATTATTATTAAATATGAAATTTCAAAATTATTTTAATTAACGGTAATATTTTTTGAACTACAATAAAAAATTTGAAACACACGTAAATGTGACTGTGTGTGTGGCGTTGCTCGATGTGTGTGCCTGTATATAGTGTTGTTCGATGTGCATGTGTATGCAGTGTTGCTCGATGTGTGTGTCTGTGTGCAGGGTTGCTTGAAGAGTCTGTATGTATGTATGCAATGTATGCGCCATGCAGTGTTCTTCAACGTGTGTGTTAGTTGTTGTTTGATCTGTATGTGTGCAGTGTTGCTTGGCATGTGTTTGTGTGCAAGTTTGTGTGCATACTTGTAAATGTGTTTTTTGTGTTTTCAGTGTCTCAGTGTTGTTTGCATTTGTGTGGGGAACTAGAAAATAACTGAACAGTGTTGAGGAAAGAAGAATCATTTTTTAAGCATCGGTTTTAATATTATCTTAATTTCACAGTGACAATTACACAAAGATTTTGCAGCATAAACATGACCAGCTTTGAGTTTTTTTTGTCATCTTTTGTTTTATTGTTGTTCTATTGTATTTGTATTATTGGATCAATATATTTATTTAGCAAAATATTTTATAAAACTGAATTTCGAAAATTATTTCATTTGATCCCAGTGGTGTATCAAACAGGATAGAAAGAGTGGCCCTCGGCACCGGTGCGTGGAGAGCTCCAGGACAGGTATGAAAATTTGGAACATCAACATTGAAAAATTCGTTATTAATAAATTTCAAAATTTTTTTATAAAAATGTTTCTGTGGGTTTTATACATTATGAAATTTCAAAAACCCATCTATCGCAATTGTTTTTAACGAATCAAAAGTCTTTTATGGCAGTCCAGCGTCGAGGTTAGATTTGGTACTGTTGACGGTTCATATGCATTTATCATAACTGTATTAAAATATAGATTATGAATATTATCAAGTATGTAAACTAAAGTATAAAATATGGATATCATGCAAATATGGATTACAAACTGCCCCTCCGGGCGACTGTCTCCCCTGGTACGCCATTTTTTTAACCATACCTGAATGTACTTGATATATAAGAAAAACAAAACTTAGACAAATTTAGGCTAAAAAACAAGCAATAAACGATGAAGGCGTTGATCTTTGAACATATGCTATCCATTTAATAGTTTCGACAACGACCTTGCTTTATATTGTCACTTTTAAAAATGAGATCCTACTACAGTCATTTAAGAATATTGAAAATATAATTGGTAGGTTGTCTGCTTCTGCTTATAAAGGCAAGTTTAGATCAACACAAAGAAAATAATAAGAAGTCAACCAGTAACAAAGTAGTTTTAATAAAAAAATCAAAACAGTAAAAACTGGTTATACTAATTATTTTCAACCAGTGTAAATCACTCAAAATTGGCGTAACGTGGTCAAACTTCAATTTACCAGCAACCAATTTAGCAGCTCTATTTTGAACCGATTGCAGAATAGCAATAGATTTATCAGGTATTTTATACAACAAGTTGTTGCAGTAATCCAACCGAGATGTAACAAACGCATGCACCAAAGTTTCTATGGTTGATCTATCTAACCAGTGCTTAATTCTATATAAATTTTGAAAACAAGAGATACATGAAACTGATATTATCTTTATATGATCCTTCATCGATAATCTTCTATCAAACAAAACTCCCAAATTGGTAGCAGCATAAATAAACGGTATGTTAACATCATTTACTGTGATGGAATTTACATTTAATTTTACTAACTGCTGCCATGTGCCAACCGGAAGCAGCTGACATCACACCCATTTTCCAACCTCCGCTAAGCATTTAGAAAATTTATCAATATCATCCTTAAAAAAACAGGATGACCAGTCACAAATATTTGAATGTCATCCTCAAATGCATGGCAGGCAAATCTATGAGTATTGATAATTTTAAATAAATCTGATGTATATAATATAAACAGAATAGGTCCGTGAACGGATCCCTGAGGTACCCTTGATTTGACCATTCTGACATCAGACAGCACATTATTGAACAAGATCTTCTCTGTTCGGTCCGCCAAATATGACTCAAACCACGCAAAAACAGTGTCATTCAATCTTTAATTGTACCGCAACATCTTCAAAATCTACCATGGTTGACACAGTCAAAACCTGACGACATATTCAGAAACGATAGAAATGAAATGTTTTAAACATCCATTGTTGAAAATAAGTTTGATAAAACCTGAAGTAACGCTGTCTTAGTTTAGTGGAATTGTCTATATGCTGACTGATGAATCGGCATCAAACCATTTCTGACAAATAGGCTAGCAGACCCTTCATAACAACTCACTTGACAACCTTTGATATAAACAAAAGATTTGATATTGGTGTATAATTTCTAACATTATTTACATTAGAGTTTGCTTTTTTTCAAATTTTTACAAACCACGGTATGTTTGTAACGTCTGGTACTATAGTTATTAAATACAATGACTTGATTATAGAGGGAGTAACAATAATGTAATTTTAAAAAAAAGTTAATGAATAAATAATATCCAATATATATATACATATAGTATTGTATTAATTCTACCGAATTGTTGGCATTAATCAATTAAATATGTTTGTATTTTCAATTTTCCTTACAAAAATTTTCTGGAAATTGTTCAATTTGTTGAAAATAAAATTCTCCAAATTCATCAAATAAATTTAATGAAACTGTTGTTATCCAAATTCATCATGCAGATTAGGCCTTATTTCAATTTTTCATAAAAAAAACAACTGCAGTCCTAAAGACGATTCTACTTTAAAGCGTAGTCATGTAATATATGAATTTAAATGCCCTATTGACGACTGTGCGCGTCAACAACATTAATTTATTGGTGTTACCGACCGAGACAACTTCACTATCAAGACGTCTCACAATGCATACACAAATAGGAGCGATCAAATCTCACTTGCATTTAACACATGCAACTCCAATAACCCGCCAAATTTTTGACAACAACACAAAAATAATTTATCAAAACATCGACACATTTCTTCTCCTATATTTATGTTTCGTTATCATTTTATACTATTGCCTTGCATGCTGTAAAAGTTTCTGCGTTTGTCAAATTCTAATAAAAAAAAGATCCAAACTCGCAGAAATGTACAAAAGCTGCAGATGGGTGAACATTTGTTTCATAAGATCATAAGAGTTCAATATAATTAGAAAATTAATTAAACCTAGAAATCCTACGCCATCCACCACTTACAATTCTGAATGACGTCATTAACGAATTAACAAGATTACGAGAACATTCGTTGTTGTTTTAGAATTACTCATTTTCTCATAAACGTCGTTTGAAACATTTGAATCATTGTTTGTATAAACCCGTTGCCATATACTATATATTATTTCTATTATTTTTGTCAACATAAATGCATTTCTTGCATGACAAATATGCACACATATTACACATTCATGCATGCAAGCACAAACTGACACAAAGGCAAA
>NW_008705254.1:6540295-6547089 GCF_000326865.2 Helobdella robusta
TACATACATACATACATACATACATACATACATTCATACATACATACATACATACATACATACATACATACATACATACATACATACATACATACATACATACATACATACATACATACATACATACATACATACATACATACATACATACATACATACATACATACATACATACATACATACATACATACATACGTACATACATACATACATACATTCATACATACATACATACATACATACATACATACATACATACATACATACATACATACATACATACATACATACATACATACATACATACATACATACATACATAAATACATACATACATACATACATACATACATACATACATACATACATACATAAATACATACATACATACATACATACATACATAAATACATACATACATACGTACATAAATACATACATACATTCATACATACATACATACATTCATACATAAATACATACATACATACATACATACATACATACATACATACATACATACATACATACATACATACATACATACATACATACAGAGATATGGTGCATGATGTTGCGAAGTATACTTGTGATTTTCCAATGAATGACATGCGTGGAAATATAAATGGAAAAAACTTAAGTTCTAATAAAAATTTGGTGAATATTGTTAGAACTGATAACTTTTTTAATACTAATAATGATGAAACATTAGGATTTGACGCTGTGGATATTAAAGCAAATGATGTTTACAAATGTACAGTGAATACTAGTAAATACTGGTGCTGTTGATGCTTCGGCTGTTGGTGAGGTTGTTGTGGGTGACGTTTGTAGTGTGGTGGATATGAGTGGTAATGCTGTGAATGATGTTTGTAGTGTGATCGATATGAGTGGTGATGTTATGGGTGACGTTTGGAATGGGGTTGAAATGAGTGATGATGTCGTGAGGGATGTTCGTAGTGGGGTTGATATGAGTGAAATTGTCGTGAATAATATTGATGATAATATTAATGATGAAATTGATATATATGGTCATGAAGATATTGAGTTTGGTGTACAAAATAATGACGACGATGATGTTAATGATAAGATTCTGAATAATTTTTATGACATTGACGTGGATTTAAATTATGATTTTGGATTTCTAAATTCCTTATCAAATTATTATTCAACTATTGAATTTAATAACTTAATTTGTCATAAATCTGATATTCATTATGTAAATGTTATACATTTAAACTGTCGCAGTTTTGCCGCGCATTTAAATGATATATCTTTATTCATATATGGCATGCGTATCCTACCAGCAATTATAGCCTTGAGTGAAACGTGGTTTACAAACAATGAAATTAATAATAGTACGCACATTCAATTTCCAGAGTATATATTTGTGTGCAACAACAGGATAAATAAGAAAGGTGGTGGTACAGGATTTTTAATAAACAGAACTATTATTTATTCTAACTTACACAATAGCATTTTATACTCGTCTGATTTTTTTGAATGGTCGGGCATTACAACCAATATAAATGGTAACAAGCATTACTTCTTATGCGTTTACAAACCACCTGATGCCAACATAAATGAATTTATTTTGTCGCTTTCTGACTTTTTATTCAACACATTAAAGCCTGCGTGCAAATCCAAACTATATATCTTGGGGGATTTTAATATAAATCTGGCAGTTAACAATGCTTATTCACGAAACTTTATCAATAGTATGGCTGGTCTTGGATTGTTTTTTTTAATCAACCAACCTACAAGAATTACTGATTCAAGCTCTACTGTCATTGACAATATCTTAACTAATGACAACTGTAGTTTGATAAAAGGTATAATTTGTGAGGATATCACTGATCATATGCCTATTTTTGTATGCATTCCGCATAAAAATAATAAATGTAATAATAAATGTAGTAAACGTCCCTTAATCCATACCAGATTAACTGATGAAAAGAATATCCAAGAGGCCAATAGTATGCTGTCTGGCATAAAGTGGCCTGAACTCCAAGACTCTATTGTTTTGAATATTGATTATGATAATTTTTTTAGAATTTATATGAACTGTATAGACGTCGCTTGTCCCATGATAAGTCGTAGGGACCGCTTTAGGAAGCCATGGATGAATATAAAATTATATAACTGTTCCATCCATAAAAACACTCTATATAAAAAATATTTATTAAATCCAACGGCTGATAATTAAAAGACATATACTGTATGTATAGAAATCATTTTACAAAAATTAAACGAACACAAGAAAAACAATTTTTTGAAAATAAGTTCCAAAGTTGTAAAACCATTAAAGAAAAATGGAATACAATCAATAATATTGTCAAACCATGTACTAAAAAATCTCATCCCCTTCAAGGGAAACTTGATTTGACGGAAAAAATAGAAACTGTTAACAGCATCGATAAATTTTTTGTTGAAATGGGGCAAAGATTAATTGATGGCTCTACAAACGCTGATTATGTATCACCAAGCAGTGCTTGCTATCCTGCATTCCAGATGTATGACTCAACTCCAGATGAAATTATTTTAATTACTAATAAGATTAAATTAAAAAATAGTTATGACTTAAACTCTCTCTCCACAAAACTAATAAAAAACACTATCCACTATATTGCATCTCCACTTTCAGAATTATTTAATAAATCTATAAAAATCGGAAAATTTCCAAATAAATTGAAGTCAGCCAAAGTTTTGCCTATCTTCAAAAGCGGTGACCCTAACCAATTTGAAAATTATAGACCCATCTCAATTTTACCTGTTTTTTCCAAAATTTTTGAAAAATTAATGTTTAACCGAATGTGGAAATTTTTAATTAAATTTAATATTATTAACAAAAATCAGTTTGTTCCTAAATCGTCATCTGAGCGAGCAGTTGCAGAGTTGTACCGGTCTTTACTTAACGGCTTTGAATCCAAATCTTTTACATTGGGTATTTTCATTGATTTGAAAAAGGCGTTCGACATTATAAATCATAAAATTTTGCTATCAAAGTTGAAAAATTACGGATTTCGAGATGTTGCTTCTAGATGGCTAACGTCATATTTATGTGATCGTACGCAGCTTGTGTCGATTGATGGTATTGAGTCAGCTCCATCGACCATTCAGACAGGTGTGCCCCAAGGATCGATACTGGGGCCGTTGTTGTTTATTTTATTTGTCAACAACATTTTTCGGGTGTCCCATCATTGCACTTCAATTCTTTTTGCGGATGACACCAATGTATTTTTGACTGATAAGGATCCAGTAGTTTTATTTAATTCAATGAACGAAGAACTTAAAAAATATAATAAGTACTTCAAATTAAATAATATGGTATTGAACTTACATAAATCATGTTATATAATCTTTGATCCTAAAATTAGGACTAACAATAAACTTTTTGACAACTATTCCATAAAAATTGGCGTGAGTGATAGAGATAAAGTGATAGGCATTGTTTATAAGGCCCGTGACAAGTTGGATTGTGGTACTAAACTTATGCTGTATTATTCTTTTATTTACCCATACCTTATTTACGGCAACATATTTTGGGGCTCAACATTTAAGTTTTGGATTAATAAGGTGTTTATTGCACAGAAGTATTTCGTGCGCATATGTTTCGGCCTAAGTAAATATGATCACACCAGTTATGAAAAATAAATTTCTTACAATAGAAGAAATTAATAAATATATAACTTTAATTTTTTTGTTCAAAATAATCAACTATGACAATTATCAGTTTCTCTACTCTTTTCAGTTTACAAGTTCTGCGACTAGGCAACACGGCTTATTAAAAATACCAAAAAGTAGAACGGTCACAAATGATCGTCATTGGATGGTTAGAGGTGCCAAATTTTGGAACGAACTAGCGTATAACGCGTATAAATCGATGTCAATTGTCAACTTTAAACACGTTGTGAAATCTAAAATATTAAATTGTTAACTTTATTTTTGATGCGATAATAGGTAACTCTAATTTTATTCGATTTTCGTTTTAAATTAAACTGTTCTGAATTATATTATCAATTTATTGTTATTTTGTTTTTGAACATTTCTGTCCGTTTTATGTTACTAAAATGATATAATTTAATTGCACCATTTAGTTAAGGTAGTCTACACAAGTTTTTCTTTTTTGATTACCTGTTTTGACAAAATAAATTGGAAAAAAAAAATATCAATTGTTAACCGATTTTATTCAGATGTTTGACTGTTTAGTGTCACTCATCGCTGATTTGGTTTTAACATACATACATACATACATACATACATACATACATACATACATACATACATACATACATACATACATACATACATACATACATACATACATACATACATACATACATACATAAATACATACATACGTACATACGTACATACGTACATATATACATACATACAAACGTCTAAAGACATCTAAAGACCTAGTGATCTCGCTTTCAACATGCTTCATACGAGGAGAGCGCTGATGAGGAGCAAATATAATTGGCGCTATATAAAAACAAAATTTGATTTGATACACACACAACACACACATACATACACACACTCACATACACATACATAAATACATACATACATAAACAAATTTAAAAAGTAATCAAGATCAAGCGGAAAAAAATTTCTAACTTCATTTGTTAGCCTTTGCAAGCATCTATCATTGTATGTGTGTGTATATATTTGTGATTTGCATATTTCAATTTTATTTTTAATAATTTAAAATTTTAAAATGTGTATATTTGTTCAATTAAATAAATTTTCATGTACACGCAAATGCTTTTATGTGTGTGTGTGTGTGTGAGTTGTGCGTAAGCATCTACTGTCGATAATGTGTTGAATAGTTTGTAAACGGTTTTGTGCCTGGGTTCGCACGGTTTGATGAAGGATAGCAGTTTAACGATTTAACGTAAGCGACAGTTTCAATTAAAAAATATTTAAGAAAAAAGTTCGATTCGTTTTTATCACAAACATGGTATAAATACTTATACAAACAATTGGGAGCGCTGAAGACAAACATTTTCTCAGCCATTTACACATTTAACTGCATTTAACTCAGTCGTGATAATAATAAAAATAATAAAATTTATTTTTCATTTATTCGTTTATTAAAGACTAACAACGATATTTTAAAAAACTAATGTGTATTTGTTTAATTTTTGGTGCAGCGATGTTCAGGCAAGAAGTTTTCTATATAAGCTGTTCAACATTTTGATTGAATTTAAGCTACCTTAAAATGGTATTTGGAAGTAACATTAAAAGAATTGAATTAAACTTCTTCAAAATTTAATCCATATTATTTGATTATTTAATTAAGCAAATGATTAATTTTAATTGTCTTCAAGTTTTTGATGGAATGTTTGATATTAAAAAAATTTCAATAACTTTATTAAGTCTTTTTATATTGGGACAAGCTTCTCCATTATTTAAAACAACGACGATAACAACGCCAACAAAAACATCAACAACAACACCTCTGTTTGTGGCAAGAAATGTTGCAAGAACAAAAGTTGTTGAGAATCTTTATGATGCAAATGTTAGTCTAAATAACTACCAAACAATTTCATCACTTTTCGACTATAAATTTAGTAAAAGAATGTTTTTCTAGAAACAGTCTCGTAGCCAGAAATTTATTTGTTTTAGGACTGGGATTCTTAAAAAAAGTTGACGACCCTGTTTGTTCAATTTGAAGTATTTTATATTCAAATTTGGCAAAAATTGCTGTTTTACAGAGTCTCTACCAATTTGAAAAAAAGTTCATAAAATTTACATAAAGATTTTTTTAAATTTAATTTTAACAATAAAAAAACTATAATGGGTTTCTTCAGGTGCTTTGGCTACGTCTCTAATTTCTTATGTATTACTTTTTAAATATTTTTAAATAGAAAAACCTGTTAAATGAAATTTAGAAATATCTTGAGAAGTTCGGATACATGAAAAGCAAAGCACATAAAACCAAAGAAGCGGAATCATTGGTTGACCTGGAAACACCTCTGAAAATGTTTCAGTCATATCATAGCCTCCTTCCTACTGGTTGGTTCAATTCAAACTTTTGTTTGTAGAAAGATGTTCATGCAATTTGCTTAAATAACGAGTCCGATTCTAAAACTGCTAAAATTACAAAATTCGGTTTTGGTCTGGCATGAATTTTTCTAACTCTTGAGTCTTAAGTTGACAGAGAATGATTCATGTGTTATAATTATTTATTGTTATATATATATATATATATATATATATAATTTGGTACGAGGTTTTCAGAAAGACATGTTCGATTAAAAATAATACCCCAATTTGTAGTTATTTGCTTTATAAATAAGACTTTAACAAGACGTAATTTATCAGACTCATATTTATTTAAGTCCGTGATTTGGCTGACAGCCGTTTCGGCTAGTGCCATCGTCAGTCTAAAATTGCATGTATTAATTATTTAATTTAAATATTGTGTTGAATTATATGATATGAAAAGTTAAATCAATAAAATCAATTAAAAGTTACTGATAAATGTGGCCTAAAATAAATGTCAGCATGTGTGATAACCTTTGTAAAATCAACATATAAATAAAATAAGTTAAAAAAATATCATAGTATCACAAATTTAAAAGTGTGGTTGGTGACGTGTAACTACTGTTATAAGTAACTATGGAAAGTTTGTCAGATTGTTAAGTTAAACTTATTTTTATGTTGTTGAATTATTGGATATAATAAAATTGAATTGTTGATAATTGTTGATTAATATTTTTACATATATATATATATATATATATATATATATATATATATATATATATATATATATATATATA
>NW_008705254.1:6547139-6554639 GCF_000326865.2 Helobdella robusta
CAATCATTTCAGCGCTTGATTTATCAATTGTTTCAGTTTATATAGAGAATGTGTATAACCCGGTTCTTGTTGCTGTTTATATAGGAATAATGTATAACCCAGGCCTTTGTTCCTGTGATTTGCATTTATTGTTATTAGTGACTATGTTAAATTTATTGTCTTTTTTACTTATTGATATGGTTTATTTGCACGGGCTAATTACTTTATGTTTATGTTTTATTACTTTGGTATTTTGTTTTATTGTGCTGACTTCTATTGGTATTATTTACTTGCACTTTGAGTACTTCGGTCGATGTTACTTTCTTCAGTGTCTTCATCGGTACCACTGATGTTGTTAGTACATTTTATCATTGTCCTTCTTGTCGGGAGTATTGTTGAAATCTTTTGTTGTTTTTATATCATGGATTGTTTTATGTCGATGAGCATGGCTTCGGCTAATTTAAGATGGGAATGGCTGGAATTACAGTATATTATTTTGGTGTTGTTGTCCAGGATTTCTCTTGTTATTTCAATGTTATGCGTGTGTTCCAAGTGTGTTTTTATAGAACCTTCCCTTTTATGCATGGTCAGACGTCAGTTAGCGATTTTATAGTTACCCCGATATATGAAATATTCTGACGTGCACAGCCGTCAAGAGGACATGTAAATTCATATACCAGATGGCTCTGTTTTAGAGCCGAACCATGTTGAGGAGTGCAGCTGTTGTTTATGACAAGGTTTAAAGTATGATCATGTATCACCAATACTGAGACAACTGCACTGGATAACCGTCAAAAAAGAGTAATCTTCAAAATATTAAGCAAAATCAACACATATGTAGTAAAAATACTTTTTACAAACGGTACAGGGAAGGCTATCCTTTAAGATGACATTATTATTACCTATTACCGCATTTATAGCAGCACATGAACGAGACATCTTACTACAACTTGCTTAATTCACTATTATAAAAATAACTCAAACTCAAATGCAAGACAATATGTAGACACAATTGAACAAATCAAATTATACAAAATACAAAACACGACAAAATATATTGCTGGCATGTCACCTAAGTACGATTAATATAATAGATAACTTTGCAAGGCCTCTAGTCGTGCACCAAACAAAGCCTTAGCTTATCGCTTAGCCTCTTACTCAGGAACCCAAAGTGAAAAAACAAACAAAATACAAATCAACGATTAATTAAAAAACAAATTAATGTTCAACAATTTGAGAATACGAATAATTAATCAAAATTTCAAGAGAAAATTAAAACGGGTAGATAACAGTAATGCACTGATTTTCCTTTATTTTCGTCGATTATTCCAAGCTTAATTTATCGTAATTTATATTATTTTGATAGCGCTTTTGAGATCCTTTGAATTGGCGCTTAATTAAATTTGTCTTTAATACTAGTAATAACAACACCACTAATCAAAGCTTATACAAACTTAAAAAATTATTTTAAACGATAAATTACGTCATAGTTGGTTTGCCGTGTTCAGAAATTTAAAAATAACCGAATTTAATTGAATGTTAATAAAATTAATTTGTTCGAATCAGCCTTTATTTTTCTTCGCTCGGTCACATGCAGGAGTGTTGGACGAGGCCACCAGGAAGTTGATGAACACTCCCAGGTGCCAACTGGCAGACGATGTTTCCATGCAATCCTTCAAACGCAAGCGATTCAACGCTCTTTGTTAGTAAAACTGTTTTTTGCAGCTATTATTTTTCGAAACTTCAGAATTAGATTTAAAAATTTGTTGCCTTGAAATAAAATTTCCTAACAACACGACATTTAATAAAAATGTTTGCAGACGGATGGTCGAAGAACCGATTGAGATACAACATCAACAACCTTCCCACCAACTCATACAACATGCAGGATTCAAGTAAGGTCCATCAAGCTCTAGCCACTGCATTTAAAGTGCGAAAACTCACGTTCATTTCTACAAAAATAAAATATTAACTATTGATATAATTTTAATCAACAATGAACCGATTTAAATTTTTATTTAGTAGTTCAATTAATGAACAATAAATTATTCACAAACAGGATTGGAGTTTTGTAGCAGATATTAAATTTGAGCAAAGCAGTTCTGATGATGAGGCGGATGTGAATGTAGCTTTCTACAGCAGGGACCACGGAGACGGCAACCCTTTTGATGGACCAGGAGCTGTACTAGCCCACTCCTTCTACCCTGACGATGGCAGACTGCATTTTGACGATGATGAAAGCTGGTCGACCAACAATTATGGTTTATCTTTATTTCTACATACAACACTTGCTTGCTGAATTCTTTCAAATAATCCTCAAAAATAGGGCTATCCTAAAAAATGTCATGTATTGAGTGGTGGGGGTTAAAATTTGTGGCACTTTGTGACAAGGAGAAAGGGGGGAGATTTTATGCTTTTCACTTTTTCAATTTCTATTGTGAATCATTAAAATTCGGTTAACATATTTTCATAAAAAAAAAGTTTTAAAATTTTATATGTTATCAGAACTTTGTTTGATTGATGCACCTCTTTGTTTAATTAATAAATTTTTTATGCACGCGTTTATTTAGATTCAATGCTATTTGATATATCAAATATAGCAAATAGCATTGGATCTAAATAAACGCGTGCCTAAAAAATTTATAGTTAATATGAATTTTCAATAATTATTCGTGATGTCGATAATTTGCATGAAACCTTTTAAATGGTAACTTTTAAAGTTATGACACACTTCAAAAGGGGGCTTCAAAAATTGTTACAGTTTGTGACGGGGTCGAGTCAAAAAATGTAAAAAGCGTGACATCTTTTATGGAAAGCTTTTAACAGCAAACATGTGTGTAACTATACAAAAATTCGTACTAAAAATACATTGATAACAATTTCGTAAGGAATAAATCTTCGACAAGTGGCCACTCACGAAATAGGCCACATAATTGGGTTGGGTCATACTCGGGTCAAAGATGCCGTCATGTATCCTTATTATCAATATTCAGCCGACTTCAAATTGCAAAGTGATGACATCAGAGGAGCAAGATATCTCTACGGTGAGCTGCAATGATGATTTATACGTTGAGTTAACTTTCGAACTGACCTTTAAACAAAAAAATATTTTCATAAAGTTCGTTTATTAAAATTCTATCAACACTAAGAAAAACATATACTAGTTGATGGTAAGATTGAAGTTAGTGTCAAAATCTTAAAAATTCAAACTTCGGAAAACAACAGAGTTTATCTGTAAAGCTTAATTTAATTTTTTCAAACGTACCGATGAACCGACTGACATGTAAACATAAAGATGGACCAGCTGGTAAGTAAATATAATGATGAACCAAAAAATATGCAAACGTCACCATCTGTTCAATCGTAAAACACATTCAAGCAAAACACTCTTCCCTTCTACAAACACTTTTACAAAATTCAACAATTTTTTATAAGTTTCATTCCCTGAAATCATCTGATGAAATAGCAGTTTTTTTTATGAAAATTTTTATTTTTAACTTATGTAAAAAAATTGTTTCACCAGGTAACCCATCAGACAACCCACCAGTCAATCAGCCACACCCCTCTACCAACATTCCGAAAAGTTCAACTGCATTCGGCAATCCAACCACCAACTTACCATTTAAAACTTATCCAAGAGTTTTTACTACAACACCCAGCTGGTCAGGTGGCTGGTGGAATAAATGGTGGGATCGCTGGTGGAGTGGATGGTGGATTGATTGATGATTGATTGAATGGGTAGTGAAACGATTGATATATGGCTGGACGGACGGGGGAATGATTGGTGATTTGTTGGATGGAGAGATAATGGATTGATTGATGATTGGTTGGATAAATGGTGGATTGATTGGTGATTGGCTGGATGGTGATTAGTTGGATAGATAAATGATGGATTGATTGGTTGGATGGATGGTGGATTGATTGAGGCTTGGTTTTTTAAGCTTTTATCATTAAAATAACATTTTTTTTAAATTTTTACTAAGGAATGTAAAAGTTTAGTGTTCCTAAAAGTGCCATCTAAACAAATGTATCATCAAAAACCAACAAAATCAAATAAAATTAACTCAGGCAAACTAAGCGTAAAAATTAAAAATTGAGCAGCTAAAATTGAAAAACAAATAAAAAAGAATATAATAGGGGAATCGCAGTTATAACCATTAAATATATTTCCGAACAGATAATAAATCGAAAACCGGAAATGTGGTAGCCTGGCGGCCGCAGGATTATCAAATAAAAAACTACCAACCTAAATTAGACATCGGTACTTTGTGAGTCGCACCCGGAATCGATCCTCGCCTTACCGCCACTGCGCGACATCAGCCATCCACGTTTTCTAGGGAAGCCATCTCAGACGACGCCATAATCTAGCGATTTCTTTACCGATCACTGATTCATTTTCTTGATTCACTTGTATTACAATCTAGATGTGAACAGAATCTTAAGACACAGAACCTCCCAGAATTTTGATAAAGATTTGTTTTAGACAAACCCATATCGAGCTTATCACGATAGCTGGAAGCTACAGCACTGGTGTTGGAAATTTGGAGATTTTTAAAGTTATAACATCGGTATCGGTAGTTACGAGAGTCAAGGGTTACAACAATATGAAATTATACTAATGTACCAGTCTCAATCTAAACTGTTTCCTGAGTGCTTAACCTATATATTTATTGAATCTAAACGACCTGCCCTGGCTTACGATCGCCTTGTTCTCACATCTTCTTAACTCGTGTTAAACACTCTTATGCTAAAACTGCGTTAGCTTTTTTTGGTCCTTTCCTCTGGAAGTCTCTGCCTCCTTCCCTAACAACTTCTCCATCATCACTTACAAAGTTCAGACCCATCTGTTTAAAAAAATTACTGAGGAGCGCTGTTAAACATCCCGGAAATAGCGCTTTACAAGCTAATTGATTAATTGGATGATTGATTGAAGATGGATTGATTGATGAATGGTTGGATGATGATGGATTGATTGTTGATTGATTGATTTATAGGATAGATAACAGATTGATTGATGATTGGCTGAATTGATGATTGACTAGTTGATGATAATTGGCAGTATAGAGGATGGATTGATTGGGTAGATGATGAATTGACAGTTGGTGAGGTAGATGGTGGATTGATTGATCGTGTAAGATTCTGACGCCAAAAATTGTACCATGTTAAAAAAACGACACCTACGCAAGACCGCACAGCAGCTGACTATCCATTTTACTAAGATTTGCACATAGTTTTTATTATTAATAATTTTTTCATGATCAATTTTTAAAAGTATAAACAGAACAACAGGCGTATGTAAATACGCGTCAACGCAGGCAGCACACAGGTCTTCTGCGATAGGCGAGGATCTTTCGGCATTCGGACTACATCACTGCAACAGCAGGACCATCACACCGTCTGATCATAACATGATGACCATAGGGTGACGCTCAGCTGTCACTCAACAACTGTGCCTACATTCAACGTCGTCGGCCAATGGGAGATGGTGTTTTGAATATTACAATAGTAATTTTGATTAGGGGCCATTCAAAAATTATGTCACGCTGTGGGAGGGTTTTTTCCCAGCGTGACAGTGTGCGACAGGGGGGAGGGAGGGGTTAACCTGATGTGTAAGTACGCATACTGTCTTTAGGCAGCTGCCGAAGTGTTGATACGTTCTAACGTTCCATGTCTGGTAATGTTCGATATTTACCATTTCAATTTTAGATATTTTAGATTGTTGTGGTTGCGCTTATGCAAGAGAACACCAAAGCAAAAAGAGCAGTAAGCGGAAAAAGAAAAAATAGTATTCGTTTGGATAGGCTGGACACGTGTTTTGGCCCTACCGGAGACTCATCAGCAGCCCGAATACCCGACAGAATAGTTATCGCAGTTTCTTATATAGCCCGCACAAATTATCTCGTGAGCTCGTGGTGTTTACATTTATTTTTGAGGACTGTTAGTTTTTATCATTAGGGTTTGCAATCCCGCATGATATTCTATGCACGCAGTATAAACAAAATGATTGATAAACGAAAATTATATTTTGATTTGTATGAGGCATTTAAGTTGGCTCATCCAAATAAAAGTGCACAGTCTCTACAGTTAGATACAAATGTGTTTTGGTGTAACGTGAAAGCTAAGGATGATGTGACTGATTTAGTTCAAAAAAACTGTGTGAATTAGGCAATGTGAAGCGGAAGAAGGCTGCCAATCTGCTGTCATTTTGGTCAAAGGTAAGTTATAAGTGTAAGGATGCATTTTTAACCTGCAAGAAGTGTGGTTTAAATCATGCCTCACTGGCCAGTTTGAAGACTCACACTCGAACATGTGGTATAGAACAAACCGTACAACGTACAAGACCAATCATGTTAGCTGCAAGGAGACAGAGAGGGTTGGTGGCAATAATAGCCTACGACGACAACATAGAAGATGTTGAATGGTTTGATGAAAAATTTCTGGATGTAGTTGGAAAGTTTTTCTGGTAATTTTTTGCGATTATACATATCATTCAGTGTTTAGAGTATACTTTGTTGGTATATTACATAGACTTTTCATGGGCCTAACCGAATAATGGCATATAAGATTGTATTTATTCAGGAAATGCTTCCCTATTCAAATTAAAATGTGGCCCCATGATGGACCATATCAGCCTCTGATAGACACGTCCACCTTCTAAGTTATTGCAATGTAAAAGTCACCTACATCATCGATGTCGGGCTCTTTTGACATTGGTAGAGAGATCCATCAAATTTCTGAAGTTTACTGTTCAATTTTAATATCAAGCCACAGAAAATAAAACACAATTTCTTTGTGTGCAGGGTTTAATGTAGACAAAGCTGGCAATGATACACGGAGCAAAATATGGCAACAGTGTGGACCGAACTGTAGAATCAGCCATGAACATGAGTTACGAGACATTTTTGTTCTGATTTAAAACTTTGTACTTAAGTCATGACGTTATCTATAATCTATTAATAAATAATAATAGATTATTTATAGGTCGTAGAATGGGGTGGTGGTGGTCGGGTGTGACAATTATTTGGGGGGGGTCAGCTGAGCGTGAAAGGATGTGGTTAAAAATGGCATAAAAAGCGTGACATAATTATTGAACGGCCCCTTAATTATCGACAAACTCATGTGATAGAACACTGCGAGTCTTAAAATCCGAAAGAAAGGAAACAACCCCGTTTTAAATCCAGTCCACATACTCTGAAACGTTTCGTAACTACCCAAATAAATCTCATCTTTTTCTTGATAGATGAGGAAAAAAAGCAGCACACTAGGATTTTATTACATAATTTCTCATATGTTATTTATATATCGCGTGCGTAATATGATAATTTAGCATCGAGATAGTTACCTGATTAACTGTGAAAGAAACATCTTGATGTGAAAATATGAACAATTAAATGAAACGGCCGGCTAAATCATATAACTAATAAAGAAAAATATGGTTTCTTGTTGAATAATTTAGCAAAATCAACATTAATTACAAATCGGCCTAGCAGCTGATATAAACAATAAAAACGGAAAGCTTGT
>NW_008705254.1:6559639-6592331 GCF_000326865.2 Helobdella robusta
GCATTTGTGTTGTTTGATCGTGAGATGAGGAGGGTTGTTGATGAAGTGGCTCCACTACACTATGTCAACTCTAAACATGTGCCATTAGCCCCTTGGTTCGACGAAGAGTGCAGGGATTTGAAAAGGCTATGTCGCAGATTAGAACGGGTTTATAGAAACAACTCAAGTGATAAAAATAAGAATATCTGGCGACAAGCTATTAAAGATAAATATTGCTTGTTTGTCAAAAAGAAAAATTGTTATTGGAAAGACTTGGTGGAATCAAATAGCAACAAACCAAAACGTCTTTGGAATGCCGTTAACGGTTTGCTTGGAATGGAACAAGTTGAATTCATCAATGGACGAACAAAATGTGTCATTGCTTGCTCTCTTGGACATGAGCTCGGCGTTCGATTGCGTCGATCATGCAATACTTCTCAAAAAACTGAAGCAAACGTTTGGACTATCGGGAGTCGTTCACAAGTGGTTCGTGTCGTACCTTGCTGGTGTGATGTGGTCGATGATTTAGTATCGTGTTTATCAGCCATTGATGTTTGGATGATGGGGCACAGATTAAAGTTGAACCAATGCAAGACCCAGTTTTTGCCTGTGGGTACATGGCAACAAGTGAATAGAGTGGGTATCAACACTATCAGAATAAAGAAATCTGTCATCGAATTTTGTGCGTCAGCACGAAATCTTGGATTTATTTTTGATAAAAACATGACAATGCAATTGCACATAAAGTTGTTGTTTAAAGAATGTACTTACCAATTGAGAAAATTGAGACTCATCAAAGGATCTCTAAATATGCATACATTGCAATGTTTAATTCACTCGTTCATTCACTCGAGGATCGATTATTGCAACAGTTTATTCTACGGTTCACCCAAAAAGTATGTTGCACAGTTACAATTAATTCAAAATCGGGCTGCCAAGTTGTTAACTGGTTGTTCATATTTTGATCATGTTACTCCTATTCTCTTCAATCTTCATTGGTTGCCCGTTCAACAAAGAATTGTCTTCAAAATTGCCCTACTGGTGTATAAAAGCATTAATGGATTAGCGCCGAAATATTTAATGGATCGAATTGTTCTAAGAAATGCACCGTTACAGTGTCAGAAGTTACGGTCAAACGATTTAGATTTGTTAACAATTCGACAAACTCAGCTGTTGGTTGCAGAGATTTCGCTGTTATGGGACCGAAGATTTGGAACAGTTTGCCGGTTGACTTGCGAAATCGTGGGTTGTCAATTACTGAATTTTGAAGAAAGCTAAAGAACCATCTTTTCAGACAAACTTTTCATGATATGATTTGATTGAAGTGAAACATTTAATCAACTTTTGCATTAGCGCATTTAATCAACTTTTACATTGTTAGCTCCTTTGAGAACAATAAAGGGCGCTTTATATATAAATAATCTAATAATAATAATATATAATTAGGTGATAATATGAACAAAATAAATAATTATGAACCAATAATTGTGAATTGTGCAGTTGGACTTTGGACACGTGTTCTTCCCATGAAGAGATGCAGGCTGTTGAAATGTTGGACCCGCGTGTTGACGATGTTCTCGTTGAATCAAATGACAAATCAATCAACTTAATATTATTTTCTATTTCTTCGTTTTATGATCATTCACGTTCGTGCTAGTTCCATCCGATCAAAATCATTTCACTATGTTGACAATAATTCATTGTGATTTTCTGATTATGTTATGTCTGTATAATTTATGAGGAGCTAATTTGTAGGAATTAAAAAAAATATTTCTTACATTTTAAATTTCATTTTACTGGTTAATGAAGTTTTTATAAACAAAACATTAAACTAAAAAGTCAAATTAAAAAAAAACTGGCAGTTAAAAGCCCGTGAGCATTTTATTCCTTAACAAATCGGCTCTGTGTTTATGTCTATGTCTAAAAATAGTTTAAGTATTCGTTTTAGTGGTTATTATTGACCTGCACTGGACCCCTTCAACTTCTGTTGCGTGCTTGCACGTTGTAAACAAAAATATCAAAGAAGTTCTAATGAGAAGATGCTGTCAACATCTCATTGTCTATCTTCATGGCTGATTGCTGTTGTTGTTTGTTGTTGTTGTTATTTTTGTGTATTTGTAGTTGTTGTTTGGTTGTTTATCTGTTGTTTTGTTTGTTGTTGTGTTTGTTTTTCACACAGTTTATTTTGCTTCTGCAGATGTCCCCATGTTTTTGTTGGTTGTTATTGTCATTACAATTGATGTATTACAACATTACAACAACAAACAGTCATTACAATTGATGTTTTCCAGCAATTGATGTGGTGTTTGTCGATGTTGTTTTTTCGTTATTGTAAATGTAACAATTGCTCTAGTTGTAATAACTGTTGTTTCTTTGCCGTATAATCTTCAATATATCTTTTGTTTTTAGTAATTTTGTTCTTTAAAATGAAATATTTTTACATGTAATAATCGTCGCATCTATTTCTGCGCGTCGTGTAATTTTAGTTCGTGGGCGTCTATGAAAAAAATGCGTGGTTCGCCAACGCTGATTGGCTGATGACAGTATGGCGCGGTTCAGTTGTCGGCTGGTTAACTTGTGATTCAATTCATCTTAACACGTTGAAGAATCCTTCGACGGATCAAATAAACATGAAATTACTTCGCATAACTCGTACATGGAAATTGTATCTAACTAAAAAATGGCGTCCATATTAGTGGTTGTTTTATTCACGATTCTATTTGCTTAGTTATTTTAATCAGAAAATATAATATTTAAACGCGGTTAAGTTGTGTTGTTGTGTGGCAACAAAAGTTTTACTGGATTAAAAAATCTTAATAAATAAATAAATAAATAAATAATATATATATATATATATATATATATATATATATATGTGTGTGTGTGTGTGTGTGTGTGTGTGTGTGTGTGTGTGTGTGTGTGTGTGTGTGTGTGTGTGTGTGTGTGTGTGTGTTTCAAGTTATAAATTTGACAAAATTTGAATGAATAGCAGTGGAGTAAGGGATGTTTTGAACGAAATGTCATCCAACGAAATCATTGTAACGGCCGGTGTACTCAAGAAAAACATCATCATCATCATTAATCATCATTAATCATCATATCATCATCTTCATCATTATTAATATTATTATTTTTATTATTATCACTTGTTATCATCGAAAGTATCTTCATTAACATCTTAAATATCATTTACATAGTTAGAAGCATAATCGTAATGGAGATTGTGGCCTTAGGGGAATCTGATGTTGTTCTTTTGATGGATGGGAGGTGCATACTTGGGGGCATGGTCAAGCCCTTCCACAATGATGGCGTATCTTTTCGGTTGTTGTTTCTTCAACTTGACCTGCTTGTGAGTTTTCATCGGGTGGCCAACGGACCTGACGAACTGATCGATGGTGTGGGGGTAGCAGGCGATGGTGGGATCGCAGATGGTGGTGTGTCCACTGCAGAACAAACACGTGAACGGTGATCCGATCCTCTTTGCGCGGGTTGTCATCAATATGTGTGGCACGAACTCTCTCTCGTGGTATTTATTAAATAACTTTGATTTTAAACTGTTGTGGTTGCCGAGGTAACTTCTGTTGTCGTAGTCGGTGTGAGTCTCGGGGCTGATATCGCCGTTGCTGTTTGATCTGGAGAGTTGAGTGGTGCCGTGGTCGGGCGTGGCTGACTGGACATCTAAAAGTTCGTGATCACGTTTATTGTGTTGCTGAGCAAACTTTGTTCATCAATTTCACAAAATCAAATAAATGAATTTAATCGTTAAATGGATAGAAATTATTTGCAAAACCTCTTAAGAGTAGATAAACAATCAATTTCAGAGCAAGAGTCTTCGTCTCCATCATTAAAAGAGACAGGCACCACACATCGGACAAGAAATTTTAAGTTTTATTGAAATTCTCCGCAAGAAACTGCAATCCGCTTCATCTAAATAAAAATTTTCTAAATAAATTTTGATGACCGATCCGTTCTTAATAGTTTGAAAAAAAATTAAAAATGCTTAAGAACAAAAACAAGAACATCAAATTTTTAAAATTTATAAATTTAAATTGAATGTATCGACAGACTGGCTTCTTTATATAAGGAGGAAGTAATGATCGGGTTGAAATATTTATTTACATGGCAGTGTTGTGAAGCAAAAACATACATGCACGCAACACACACACACACACAAACATCCACACACACACACACACACACACACACACACACACACACACACACACACATATATATATATATATATATATATATATATATATATATATATATATATATATATATATATATATATATATATATAATATGTTTGTACAAACTACAAACATATCAACGCCAAACATTCGGTAGAATTTATAGAATATTGTAAAAATTATGGTCTATTACCAGCATATATATATATGTCTATATATATATATATAGACATATATATATATATTATATATATATATATATATTTGACATTTTTTGACATTTTTTATTTCATCAAATCAAAACAAAGAAATCAAAGAAATGATATCAATGAAAAGAAATGATCTAGAAATCGAAAAGAAAATATGGTTTTCTTGTAATGATCACCAGTGACAATTGTAAAAATAAGAGCATATTTTAAATATTTTAGTGCATGTAAACTCACATTCATATTACAAATCCTAAAAAACCAAAAATGGAATCGAAATTATTAAGTAATCAACTCTTTTACATTTTTATCAGAATGTCGGTTGTAATTATTGAAACACAAATATATATAGACCCACGTAAAAACATATTATTCACACACACATATACATACACACACACACACACGCACACACACATACACACACGTATATATATATATATATATATATATATATATATATATATATGCGTATTGTATGTATATTACACACATACATGTAAAAATTTGATAACAAGCAATAGGTGTAGGCTAAATATTTATGATTATTATTAATGTTTGACAAATTGTGTCAAGACTTGCCTACCATATGTCCGTACCTATTTTACGGAGAGGTGTGTTGTTTGAATACGTACGAATTGCAATTCATAGAACCTGAAGAACGCTCTTGTTCGCATGTCAGACCTAATTGAAACACTTTCGTTAATTTTTTTTATCTTTTTTATCTCCAATTAAACTGAAATATTCACAAGCACAGATATTTATGAATCCTCCAATGCAGTAGATGCGTCCACGATTAGATTGCATTATTTCATTCCACAAAATTTGACACTTTAAAATTGTTCTGGTTCCCACACTGCTTGTACGTGTTTAGACGTTTTTTTTTTTTTTTTTTTTTTTATTAGTCTTTATTATTACAGCTCTGACATACGCAGAACCACTTACAATGTTACTGATATATCATCAATATCTTTATTATGTTCTTCATATCTTCAACCAATGATATGAAGCAGCCATCTTTTGCCACAAAGGCTATCTGTTTATCCTTTTCACACGACGTACACATGGATTTATGTGCACGCGCAAGCACCGCATCATATACGCTGAGTATATGATAGCCATTGAGATGTTTGACTCACTGCGCATTCGAACCACTGAGCCATCTCGCCGGCCAGCATGCAACAACTTACGTCGTCTACCCATTAACCAACCCCGAAAGGATGGAAGGCTGGGTTGACCGGGAGTCGGCTACCCGGATGAACCTGTAGAAACTGCAGAATTCGAACCCGGGTCGTGGAAGTGGTAGACAGACACGCTAACCACGAGATCCCAATTTTTATGTTTGAAAAATTGAATTTGCAAACGTGGGGGTGGCTTAATGAAGTTTTATTTATTATAACTTGTTTATTCTATTTTAAGAATTATATTTTCATTGGAATATTTTGTTCAAAAATAAACTCCGGACTGCAGTTTAACAATCAGATGTGCAAAGACTGTTCGATTTGAACGTTCGTGGTTTCTTTTTTTTCATTTCTAATTGCTGGTGGTCAGTTTTTCAGCAGCGTGCGATATACGTTATGAAGAAGTTTCATTTTTTGGCGCAATCATCAATCATCCTCATCATCATTTTCATCATCTTCTTTACTGTCAACATTGTTCGCCATTCTCATAATCATTATATCTATCCCTGTCATCTTAATTTTAATTTATAATCAGACTTTAAATATCGTATAATCAGCATACCAGTAAATATGAACGCAATATTTGTTCCAATCAATTTCTATTTCCATCACCATTTCTATCATTTTTTTTAAGTTTTTGTTGCAGTGAAATTTCAATAGAAACTTTAAAGAAAGAAAAATGTACTGAATAGAAGATTAATAATGGAAGATGACCGATGTGCAAAAATGTGCATGTGATGCACCACTTTGCTAATTGTTCTTCAACATTTTCTGCCTTTGTTCATCTGTTACATAGTTTGTGTTACATTTGAGCATGAGACGTTTGACATTAATGAAAATATAAACATTTAAATATCATCACCATCAGCATTGTTAACGTCATTGTCATCAACATCATGTCCACGTAATGTTCATTGCAAGCAGTTTCGTCAACAAGCAGAAAACATTGAGTGAAGGTATGTGTGGCACCACTGTAGGAACCACTGGTTGTGGACTCAAGTGTTCACGTGAGTGTTTGTGCACTAGAAATGCACCGAATAGTACATTTGACCAAAGGTCGAACAGTGGATCAACCATTCGAAGGCCAACTAATAAAAAACCTACAATGTTGAATGGAAAACAGGCTCTTGAAAAAACAGTAGGCGATTTACGCCAATCCAATAATTCCTAACCGAGATAATATTCAATCTTTTGTTTAAATTCAAATGTATTTCCGCTTATAATATTTGACAATCATTGTTCTAGAATCCCAAAAGCGATAGTTTTAACAGAAGTTGTATTTTTCGGTTATTCGGCCTTCAAATGGCTGAAGTCGAATGTCATATTTTGGTAAAATGTTCGGCCAGGTCGGAACTTCGGTGCTTCTGTACTCTGTAGTATGCACTGAACATATAGGTTATCTTTGTCCTGTCCGTGTGTCAATGCTAAAAAGTGTTTGATCGAGCAAGCAACGTTTTACAAAGTGAAATATTTTTCGAGATTTAGACTAAACGGGAGTTTGACGAATTCACTTGCTGATAAGAGAAGTGTTGATTTAAGGTAAAATTGACGATAAATTTGAAAAACTGCGGCCTAATTTGAATTTACTTAACTTAGTTAATTGACTTTTCTAACTTAACGACTTGAAAGTTGACAAATTTTAAGTCAAACAACTCCTCTAAAACCACTTTTTATTTCCAAAATATCATATATCAGTCCTTGCCAGTTTAAAATTGTATGCAATCAATGATTTCTATATTAAATAAAAGATATAAAATCTTAAAACGTTGAAAAATGAACTGAGATTAAGAAAATAAAATAGAGAAGCTGGCAGATGTTCTTGCAAACAAATTAAATAAACAAATACAAAACAACTATTTAGCAACATTTAAAAAGAAATCTTTAAAAGATGAACGAACTAAAATTAAAAACATGCGACAAAAAATAAAACACAAAAATAGGCGAAAGAAACAAATGAAAAGGGAATGAAAAAAACGACGAAATATGGAATGGAGCAACGAGATATACATAACAAATACATACATAATTCATTGCAATTGTTAAAAACTGATGATAGGACTATATTTACACATTCATCAAGGCACGTAAAGATAAGCTCATAGCATCAACAAAATTTAACAATGAGACATCTACCATTAATTACGAATCATAATTCGCAAACGCTATTATTTCTATTCACAATTATCAAAAATTAATTAGTAATTACTGATGAAGCCTGTATGAGATAACTTGCATGACGTGTTCACCTAAAGACGTACACAACACACAAATTGATTGCACACACTTGTCAAGTACAAGATAACGTGTCGCTTCCTTAACGCGATAAGAACTGCGTCAATCCATTCCAAACAAAAATGCATAAGCTTGAAACAAGCATAACATCAACAAACATGACCAACAAACAATATTTAATGTTAGTAACAATGAAAAAAACGATTACGTAATGTTAGTAATTGTTGAAGAAAAAAAAAAATTACTACCCCAACTAAAGTGGCATTTGAGATTTAAACAGACATGCCAAAGATAACAACGTCAGCCAAAAAGGGAAGTAAATTTCTATCACAATTGATACTACAGACAGAAACGCATATACACACGGGCACCATTAAATAAATGGGGGTGGTCCAACGACAGGACGCAATTACATGAACTAATCGATTCAGGATAATCAATGACCAGATATAAAAACTCAAATCACACAACAATTGCAATAATAAATTAGGTTATAAAATATGAGAGACGTTTGGCAAATATTTGTCAAAAAAATGACTCAATAAATAACAACTCGATTTACATACAAAAGGCAATAACGTTTCAACTTTTTTTAAAACAAACAACTTGATGCAATTTATAAGTGAAAGCTCAACACTACCGGCAAGAAGGTACAAGGTGCTGTTACTGTGTGATTAGTTTCAATCTTGTAACTAAATGGTCCAAACAATTATTCAATCGCGCAACCACTTTGAACCAACTTTGCAACCACTTTGAACCAACCTAGCAACCAACGTGGAGCAACCTTGCAACCACTTTGAACCAACCTTATAAACATCTTGAACTAACCTTGCAACCACTGAACCAACTTGGCAAACGCCTTGAAGCAACTTTTCAACCAATTTAAACCAACTTTGCAGCAACCGAGTTACTCATATGCTACAGTTTTAGAATTAGTTCAACAAAATAATCATGCATTTTTTTTATAAACTTCTGCATTTAAAATAATCGTTTTAAAAATTAAACAAAAGTACTTGAAAACCACGAATATAATGATGTTAGATATATGTGACTGATTGTATACAACATAAACATATTATATGTAAACATATGAAGATACAGGCTATATATATATATATATATATATGTATATATGTATATATATATATATATATATATATATATATATATATATATATATATATATATATATATATATATATATAAATGACCTAGATAAGAAGCAACCACAGGAATTATACAAAATCAACAACAGTTTTTTCTTCGTTTCATTCCATCACTTGTGCTGCCTTCATCCTCATCACTTTCCACTGCACTCTTCAACTGTATGACACTCTCCCTGTGTCCTTTTTTGATTGGTCCACACTCATCGTCATCATCATCTTCACCATCATTTTCGTTCTCACCAATTTTCTCTTGGACAGCTATGGCATAGACCTGTTCGGTCAACAATCTGAATGCCTCATCAACGTTGCAGCCGTCAACTGATGACGTTTCCAAGTATAACATGTCATGGAAGTCTGCAAATAAAGTCGCCTGTGGGAACAAATCAAATTTGAAATGATTAACACTCCAGCATCAGAGCAATTCAAAGCAGGTTGGTGGGCATCCACATCTCTCACTCTATTTTAATTATAATAAAAATTGTAAATGCAAATTATTTGAAAATTAATTGTAACTAATTAAAAATGTTAAGTTCAAGTTTTAATCACAGAAATTGCAGATGCAAAATAATCATGGACTAATTAGTTTACAATTATTTCACACGATACCAGCTGAAACCTGTTACAAGCATTTTTTATGACCTTACTACATTTTAAATTTTTTCAAAAAACTTCATGTCAACTTTGACTTAAAGCAACTAACTAAACAGCTTAAAATTTTTTAGAAGCAAATAATTTGAAAAAAATAATTTGTGGAAAAATGAAATGATTTTGAAGCATAGCAGACCAACCTCTCTGCTTGTAACCTGCCTGGTTGCCTCCAGATCAGCTTTGTGGCCAACTAGCAAGAATGTGGTTTTAGTGAATGTTGAATGTAGTCTGCAGTTGTTCATCCAGTCTGGAATGTGACTGAATGACGATCGATTCGTTATGTCGAACACCAACAAAACGCCAGCACAATTGCGAAAATAAGAAGCAGTTATTGATCTGAATTTAATTTTATTTATACATGCAGAGCAATTTTATGATATGTCAAGAAATCTTTATAATTTTTTAAATTGTTTGTCATATAAATTAATAAAACAATCAAAATAAAACAACATGACAAAAGAAACAAAATGCACGACTTTTCAACATAATTAAATTATCAAATTACCAGCTAATGAATTTAGTTAATAATAAAATAAATGAATTAATTTAAAGTTAAATCAGTAACAAGCAGTTCAAATTATAATAAGCAAGCAGTCATCATACAAAAAAATACGTACATGATACACTTGTTTATTTTTTTATATTAATCAGCCAACTTAACTTACTTGAACCTTTCCTGACCAGCGGTGTCCCAGAGTTGCAACTTGATCCTCACTCCAGGTTCAACGTCAATCGTCCTAATGAAGAAATCGACCCCCACCGTCGGTTCGGCAAGTTCATCAAATTTGGCGCAGATGAAATATTTCAGGAGGGACGACTTGCCGACCGTGCTGTCACCAACGATCACAAAACGAAACTGGTAATCGTAGGAAGTTGTGTCGGACACCCAGCATGACATCTATCTAACTTCTTTTTATATCCGATGAAAAATATTGAACTTTCAAATTTTTTAGTTTAAATTTTGATTTTCAAGCGACAACAATGATTCCTCCTACTCTAGCGTCAACCTGACAAGTTAGTTCAACTGGAGTGACAAGTTTTTAATGCACTTACTCTCTAGCGTTTGTTTATTATCCAAAAACGAATTCAAGAAATTTTTAGTGATTGATCACACACACACACACACACACACACTTATATATATTACATATATATATATATATATATATATATATATATATATATATATATATATATATATATATATAGGCCTCTTCATTCTCATTTTGTTCTTGTAGCCCCATGGTTCGATGATGATTGTAGATCATTGAGAGTTAACCGTCGGCAAACTGAAAGATCACTTGAGGGTCAGTCTGATAAACATTTATTGGTACTGGCGCTTACTGAGAAATCAAAGTTATTTGCTAAAAAGAAGAATGATTATTGGTCTAATCAGGTTCGTCTGCATTTGAATCAGCCAAAAAAGTTATGGTCCACTGTTAACAAAATTCTTTGTAGAAAGTCTGTTGTGAATTCTGCGGTGTCTGGCGTCAATGTTTTGGTTCATGATTTGTCAAAATTCTTTTACAACAAAATAACTTCCATAAGGGGTCAGTGCAATCTGGGAATTGTATTTTTTTAATGCCCCATTGGATGTCGGTAGAACCAGTGCATTGTTAGAATTTTAGGAATGTACGGGTGCTGATTTGACTCCCCGTCTAGTTGTTCTTCGCTTTTTTTTAAGAAATATATTGACTTATTCCTTCCATTTTATTGCATATTGTCAATCTATCCCTTAGCTCTGGCCAGTTGCCCTCCTTACTGAAACATGCTGTAGTCATCCCCACTCTAAAAAAACCTAGCTTTGATAAAAACATATTGGCTAACTATCGCCCGGTCTCTAATCTTCTGTTTTTAGCTACAATTATTAAGAAAATTGTCAATAAACAGTTGCTTTGCTATTTGTCTGTTAATGGTCTTCTTCCGTCTTGCCAATCTGGTTATCGGCGATTCCATTCGACTGAAACTGTACTTATCAATTTGGCTTCAGAATTGTTTATGGCAATGGATGAGGAAAAGATTTCGCTCCTTTTTCTTCTTGACATGAGTGCGGCTTTTGATTGTGTCGATCATATGATTTTAACTGATAAATTACAGAATTTATTTGGTTTTTCGGGTATCGTCTTTTCTTGGTTGAAATCATTACTTGTGTGATCGTACTCAGCAATTTTTGTTTAGTGGTAAGTATCTGATGTTGAAAGGTTGTCGTTTGGTATTCCTCAGGAATCTGTGTTGGGTCCGTTGCTGTTCTTGTTGTATGTGTCTGATCTTTTCGAAGTTGTTAATAGGCATGGTTTAATGTCAGGCTTTTGCTGATGATGTCCAAATATTAGATAGTTG
Source organism: Helobdella robusta (assembly GCF_000326865.2). Classification (NCBI taxonomy): domain Eukaryota; kingdom Metazoa; phylum Annelida; class Clitellata; order Rhynchobdellida; family Glossiphoniidae; genus Helobdella; species Helobdella robusta. The sequence goes on from NW_008705254.1 coordinate 6,571,585, forward strand.
CTGAGTTGTTGGATAACCTTGTTCTTTGCTTGTCAGATGTTAGTAAATGGATGTCATCTAATCGCTTGAAATTAATAATAGTAACACATAAATTTTGTCCATTGGCACATGGCAGCAGTTGTCTAGAATTGATATTAAGGGTTTATTTTTTGCTTGAGTGCTAGTAATCTGGGTATGATATTTGCTAAAATTTTTAATCTTTTAAGAAGCACTCGAGCATAGGTTTTTCACCAGCATTTAGCCAAGAGATGCCTCTGTAATTGTTACAGTTTGAACGATCTCTTTTGTTTTTGTAGATTGCATTTCCATCTTTCAAATATTGTGGGATAGCACCCAGTTGCCAGCAAAGGCATAGCAACATGTGAAGTGGTTTCAGTAAGGCATGTTTGCCAGCTTTAATAATTTTTACAGGAAAGCCGTCTCTAACAGTTGATTTCCAGTTTGCAAGTGCATCCAGGACCAAACTAAGTCCGTTTTCGAAGGTATCTCGTTCAGTTTAGTAATAGTTGAGCAAACCTTGAACTTGTTATTCTATGTGTATATATTTGATTGAATTTGAATTTGAACAGAATTCTTTTCGGCAAAAGCACCGGAGATCACTTATGTGTAGACCACCTTAACTAAAAACTGTGCATAGAAATCAAAAGACATTACAAAGTGAAATTCAAAATTTTTTAAAGAATAAACAAAATTAAACGGAAATATTCAACAAAGGATAATTTAATAAACAAAAATTGAAATTAGCATGTCGTAAAATGGTTAGACAGTTTTATGAGTTTTAAAATTGTTGCTTTAAAAAGACCCAACAAAGGAGATGCCCATGGATATATATATCCATGATATATACTTGATGAATGCATATATAATATATAAGATAATTGATATTATATAATGCAATAGAAATTAGTGATTGACTAATCAGATGAACATTTTTTTTGATAAATTATAAATTTTAAATTAAATGAAAAAAACAAAATTTTTTTTAACATTTACTAATTATTTTTGTGATATTTTCAAAACTTTTGAAATTTCCCAACAAGTTAAATGTCACAATCTTTGTTTTAAAAGTTAAAATAGTTTGAAATGTAATAGAGTTGATTCGTGGCACTTCATATTTTTTAGAAAAGATCACAATTTGAATTTCGCATTTTAAATGTGTCAATCCAACTTTATAATAATAGCATAATTTTATTTGAAAGTTTTATTAATGTTTTCAAAGTTTAAAAGAATGAAGATTCATATGAGATGGAGTGTGGTTGTCCCCACCTTGGTTGCCATAACAATTGTGGTGATAATAGTGACAGCTGCAATCAGTAATGTTTAAAATGGTTTTTCTGTGATCATTTGTTACTAAATAAATAATAATTATTATTCATGCGTATGTTTAATCTTTAACAATTGGTATCTACTATTTGTGAAACCATGGGCATCAATCTTTCTTGAATATTGGCTGTTGGAGATGAAAAATCCCCCTTTGGCTTTGGATCAAAATTTTTTAGTTTTAGTGGATTTTTTTATTTTGAAATTTTATGAATTTAAACTCAGCTATACCGACCGATCAATATATTATGGGAGGAGATATGAAGATGCATCTCCATCTGTCTAATGTAAGACAGATAATAATAATAATAAAAAAATAGAAATTATATATATAATAGCTATTAATTATTATTAGAATGTTAATAATTTTTGTTTTAACATAAAAAAAGTTGAATAAATTTAATTAAAACATTTTTTTAACTTTCATCAATTATTTAATAATTTTGTAGGGTTAAAATCATATTTTTGGTGTGCTTTTAAAGGAGAAATTTACTTTTATTGGCATTAAAGTAAACTCACATGCTTGAATGCTTGCTTATGTATGGTAGGCATTAAAATAAACCTGCATGCACTTTAACTGATGTATCTAAATGAGTAAATGTTGCATTAATAAAGTATATTTTTCACAATAGCTTATAAAAGCACGATAGGGTTGGATTTGAACATGGTGATGGACAGCTTAAATTACTACTTGTTAGGGCTGTAAGTTTTTCTTTTCCATTCTCAGGTTGAACAGACTGATAACTCTGAAATGCTCCACGATTTGAAGTTTTCTGTGATTTTAACATTCCATTTTTGGAATTAAAAATTTCAATGTCGTTTATATATGTATCTAAAACAATAGTTATCAACAATTTTTATACAAAACTTTGATTAAAAATTTCAGATTATTTAGATTAATTAAATAAATTCACTTTTACACTTTAACACAACTGACCGGAGGGCTACAACGGCCCTAACCCTGTCAGGAAAAACAAAATAAACTTACAACTAAACAAAATGGCAAATAGAAAAATGAATGAAAATATTGAAAATAAAAGTGTCATCATTTCTATCATTGTCATTCAGATTACAAATAGATAGATAAGGCTAAACAATACTAGGTAAAAGGTAAAATAAGGTAAAAGGTAAAATAATGTACATTGATTGATAACATTATATGACATGCAATAACAACAAAAAATGTTTAAAAACAAATTTGGCTGAATAAATAACAGTTCAAAAGAAAAATAGCTAATTCAATTTATCATTAAACAGTTAGAAAATGTTTAAAATTTATAGCAAGTAATTTTTTCTTGAAAACTGCATTTGATGGAGATGATACCACTTTTTTCGGTAGTGCATTCCACATTCGGACTATTTTGTTGCAGAAAAAGTTTTAGGTGATGTTATTGTTGATGTTGGGTTCGCGCAGTCTATAACTATGACCGTGAGTTGACAGATATTGCGATGGGCAAAACTGACCGTTCAATCAGTGACAACAAGATTGTTTAATATTTTGTATACAAGACGATCAAAAATTATTCTGCAGTGTTCCAGTGTTTGAATTCCATTGAGATGAATAAGGAAGTTGGCGAATTGATGTTATGGCTTTAGAGAATCTTCTTTAAATACCTTCTATTTTGGTTATTTGATATTTATAGTGAGGACTCCAGATAGATGAACAATATTCCAATAAAGGATGGATATAAGTGCAGAAATCTTTTGTGATTAAACTTTTATCTCAGTATGTAACATATTTATTGATTAGACGAGCACAAGTAGATTATGTGTGCTATCTTTGATATTATGATTAAAATTCAATTGGTTGTCGAAAAGCACACCAAGATCTTTAAAATGGTCGACAGCTTTTAGAATGTGATGATCAATCACGTATCGACTTACGGCTGTAATATTTTTGGATGATAGTAGAAATGAGCCTAGAGACAATTTACTAGGAGAAAGTTTGTAGTTGCTATCTTTTGCTTCATGCAATTATGTCGTTGATGACTTGTTGCAATTCGGTTGAATATTATGAACCAGCGTAAATTAGATGTCTTTGGCAAAAAGTAGCATCGAGACGTGAGGCGAGGAAATACAATTATCTATGTCGTTGATGAAAATGAGAAACAGGGTGGTTCCTAGAACGCTTCCCTAAGGTACACAGCAACTGGATTGGATAATTTGTTTTGAATCTGAACAAGTTGTGAGCGAACATGTAGAAAATCGGTCAACCACAGTAGCAAATTGCCAATTATACCATAAGCTTTCAATTTGCAAACTCGCAAGCTAGAAACAGATTCGAAAGCTTTTTGAAAGTCGATATAAACTCTGTCGCATCTTTCTTTCTTTTGACGAATGTTTAACGAATCACTCGGAAATTTAAGGAAGTTTTAAAATGTTGATATGCCAGGCAAGGACCCATGTTGAAATTTGAATAATAGGTTGTTATTTAACCAATAAAGTAAATTATTCTAGTTGACCATTTTTTCCATAACCCGGCAAGATGAATAGGTGAGCGATGTTGGTCTATCTTTAGTTGCTTGAGTAATTTGTCGGACCCTTCTTGTGTATTAAAGTAACAATGGCTGTCTTCTATTTGGCTGGTAGAGAATTAGTTTTAAAAGACGATCAAGTATGTGATATAATGTTAGAGCCAAAACTAGATGCACACATATTGAGACAAATGTTTGGCATACCATCTGAACCTATCGAAGATGTTTTTTTTTTAATTACAAAGAGCAAGATGCAGTGTATGCCGAGTAAAGCAAATGTTTTCTAATGAATTTGTAGTACAGCATGTTAGGGAAGGGATACTGTTGTCGTCATTTGTGAAAACTGGGGCAAAGTAGTTATTGAATGCATTAGCCATCACAATGGATTGTAAGTAATAATATTATTATTATCAATTCACAGGCTAACAATCTAAAGTTTTGAGAAAAGTTTTTTGTTGACGTAACGATAGAAACTTCGAATATTCATTTTTGACAACAACTTGTTTCCATTGTTTTTGCGGTATATATCAATATTTGCTAAAACGGGTCATTTTTTGAATATTTTTGTCAACTGGATCTGAACTCAGTTTCCATTTTCTCCAAAAGTAAAATTTTGTTTTGTATGATAAACGAAGAGCTTTATGAACTGAAGATTGAGACAATAATTGATTACGGCATATTTTGAGAATAAAATTGGATATTGCGTGACCGAAAATTGTCCAACACATATTGATGTTGAAACAGCATTGAATGTAATTGTTCTAATTAATACTCGACAAATAATCATTTAGATAGGTGTAATTAGAAATCAAAATAATATGTTTTTTGGTAAGGATCAGTATTGTTGCAACTATCATTAATGCGGATAAACAAACATCTGAAATAGCTTTTATTTTTAAACGTTCAACGTGAATGTTTCAAGAAAACATTAATAACGTCTCAAAAACAGTTTCAACCAGTTTTTTCATAAGTAAATTCTCTCTCCTAACTTTAAGTGAAAACAATTGCCTCCTCACCCATTTTTGTAGACGCCCCCGTGTGAAACCGTTGTTTCTGATGTACCTTTCTTTTCTGTTGAGTTTTTGCATTTTCTCAACAAGCATTTGATATTTTTTTTTCTAATAGTTGGAGTTGTTAGCTTTTATCCTTTTATTTTTAATTTCGCGTTTAATTGCATTTATTTTTTTCACAGTGAATGGGTTTAATAAATATAGTTGCGTTATGCCAGAAAAAGTGGCTAATTATTGCAATGATCCCATCCTCTCAGAAGCTGGTGATGAAGGTAACTTAAATAATGTCTAAATAATGAGTCATTTTGAATAGCGGTCAATAATCTTTCATTTCAAAATGATAAGATCTGATCTCCATATTTTAATATTATTTAATTTTGTTCCCTCCAGGCGAGGTACCAACTGATGAATATAAATTATTATCTTTGAATATAATAATTCGTCATGGAGATCGCACTCCTCTTCACGTTATCGAAACAAAAGGTGTTTCCACAAAATCATTTCGATGTTATTTTGATGAACATCTCATAAAAAATGTGCCAATTATTTACGATTTCACTGAAACCATGAGGCAAAGTAAACATGCGTTTGAATCATTAGAAACTTTCAAAGCGTTCAATTTCACCACTTTATTCCCTGATGTTATGGTTTGCCCTCCTGGTGTTTTAACTCCACTCGGGGCTGCTCAGCAACTCAGGAATGGACTCTCCCTTAAGAATAAGTACAATAAGCACAATTTGCTAACTGAATCAGATTTTGAAAAAAATGTAAAGATAATCACCACAATGTACAGCAGAACGTTTCAGTCAGCCATAGCTTTCATTTATGGATTCTTACCAAAGTTTAATCTAGCGAAATTAAATTTTGAAATGCGAGATATGGCAAATATGTGCAAACGTAATTCAAAAATTAAGTGTGATTGTCCAGCGGTTCAGAAGATGGAGAATGTTTTTGCAAATTCGTTCGAGCAGACCTGGACTCCTCATCTACTGCCGATGACGGATAAACATTTCTATGCTAGAGTTCTCGAAAGGTTCAACTTCAATTCTAACAAACCCGATCCTCGCCCCACTCCTATCTGGGACTTCCTAGTGGCGCATCACTGCCACAATCAAACTCTGGATGATTGCTTGTTGATCGATTTGCACAACCACGTGAACGAGCACGGTGTGAGGATGACGAAGAATGGTAGGTACAAGAAGATATCCATTCTCAAGATGATCCCACTTCTGCACGAGATTCTTAATAAATTGTCGTACAATGAAAAAATGTTATTGGGACAATATCGTACAAAAAATTTGAAAAGATCAGTCACTGTTGAAAATAATTATGATGATGATAATGGGGAAAATGCAGTTCCTGTTAAATCAAATGTAAACGGAGTGGACGAGCCAGCGACCAATCATCTTCCGACTGTCATTTTGTACTCTGGTCACGACTCCACCATAGAACCCATTGCTTCTTCGTTGGGTTTTGCAGATGGTCACTGGCCAAAATATGCTTCACGAATCGTTATCGAACAATATGGTAAAAACAGCAAAAACGCAAACAACAACAACAGCAGCAAATCTCTCCTACGAATATTATACAACGGCAAAGCAGTCACGCATCTCACTCCATTTTGCAGAAATGTCGGTGACGAACTGCAAAAATTTTCTCTCTGCCCGACATCAAACTTCAAAACGTTTGTGAACGAGCAGTTGAGTGGCTACAGAAAAGATTGTCATTCCATGCTGGTTAAAAGACAAAACAATTTGGATGGCAGGGAAAGGATTAGATGAGCTCCTGTATTTGTTATATAATAACCACTTGTTTACGTTTGCTGTACATTCATTTCGCAAATATTTTCTTACGTTTAAAAGTTCATCCGCTGTATGCATGTTTGATTTTGTTGCAACATGCACATGTATATTACGTATTATTATTTTCGAATTTTTTCATAATTTTACTATTTTTCAACCACACTTGACACTTGTGGTTATTATCTCAAAATTGGTTCTTTACTATTCATTTTTCACATGTTTCGGTGTATAGGATCTCAAGAGAAATTCGTTAATGGGTGTTTCCGTCGAATACAGGGGAGTCGGCATTTTTCAGATGAATTGATAAATCGATTGATAGATTTTCATGTTTGATATTATTCCAATACTCTATTTGTTATTAACGTTCACTATATTCAACTAATGAAGTAATTTTTGAAATGTTTATATTGCTTTTTTAACTTCAATTTCAAGATGAAACTAATATTTCTATATTTTTCCGGCTCATTTATATTTTACAATCTGATTAGTTGGTCCTCACACGAGTTTCCTCTTTTAACGTGCTCTAACTGAAGTCAGTCATTCTCTCGACATAAACTTTTTTTTTGTTTTATTTTTTGTTATGTATCATTAATTTGCACAGACCACATTAACTTACGTTTCATATCTATCTCTAATTCGTTTATAACAATTTTTGTTGCTTGTATATTATATTGACACGCAAACACACATTTACATTATATATATATATATATATATATATTGTATATATTATATATATATATATATGTGTGTGTGTCTGTTTGTGTGTGTGTGATTAATACCATCAATTCGGTAGAATTCATACAATACTGTATATATATATATATATATATATATATATATATATATATATATATATATATATAGATAACAATTGATCGTAAATCATTTTCAAGTTTCTTTTGTTTAACAAAAATTTTGGTTTTGAACTAAAGAAACTTGAAAATGATTTACGATCATTATCCAACTTTTATCCCGGCCTACGAAAACGTCAAAAGTCATTGTTTATCCAAGCGTCCCTGAAGCTATGCATAGGACGCAATATAAATTAATAATAATAATAATAAATAATAATATATATATATCTATAATATTTGTTGATTGTTTAATTTTGTTACGCGTTATAGGTCAATACATTAAGCCAAATATATAAATTATAACATGTGTCCAATCACAATTTTGTTTTGTAAATCATTTCACTCAATATCATTTTGCTATGTATGTTCATTTGCATTATTAGGATTGACATCATCCTTTTTAGTTTTATTTTCATTTTGATTTATGTCTGGTAAGCATGTGAACTATTATTTTTTTGTTTTTAGGAAATTCATTTACTAAATGTCGCAGGTATTAATTCTTTGGCCAAGTCTGTAGGTTGATCTGTTATCTTAATGATTCTGTTCTGTGTTGTGCATCTTTCGTGGTGAACTTTTCTCGAAAGACATTTCGGCACAAAAGTGTTCATTCACAATTTATAGATGTTTGTTTGTCGTGGGAAGAGTTTTTTTTTATTGAAGATCATTTTTGATATTCTACCCATTTAATAATTTAATGACATTTTGGAGTTAATAATTTTTTTAAATTCATATTTAATTTTTGCCTATAATCAGTCTTTATTAATGAATACTTTTAGGAGAAATTTATTCCGCTGAGTTGGCGTTAATGGACGTTACGAAAAAGTTTGCAATATCTTATTAAAATCTTTATGTGTATATGGGTGCATATGTGCGTGTTCGTATGCTTGTTTGTTTGTTTGCTAGCTTGAATTGAAAAACAATTTATTTGGTAAAAAGCACAGTTGATGTAGATACATGTGTGTGTGTGTGTGTATGTCGCTTTTTTCATGAAGACCGACTCGAGATTGAAAAAATATAAATCTTGAACACCTAATAAAATCACAATTTCATTGATAAGATGAGACTTCTGAAATAAGTTATGATCAACAATATGCGTGCATGTCCAAATGTCTCCACGCTTTTCCTACATTATTTGTAATGAAGAAGTGAAAGCAGTGAAAGCAGTGAAATCGTAAATAAGGAATCAAGTTCTCGTATAGTTGGTTGACGGTTAATCGTTCTTTCACTAATACAATCCAGGTAGGTTTTATTTTGAGAAAACTGCCATCTCTATTTTCGTGATCAATACAGGTGTAAGTTGTTGTTTGTAAACAAGCAAGTTGCACACTTCGACCTTTTAATAATTTCAATTTTCCGAATTTCTTTCTGTTCGACGTTCGTAGTGATATGATGTGCTGAGGTGCTAATCTAATTGTTGCGCATGTTTTGGTGTTTATCAAATTTATGTTAATTGTAAGACAACCACAGGTCAATCACAACTATATATTAATAACATTAGGTAAGGACTATGATTAGTATTAGATTAGAGAGAATCTAATCATCTAATCATTAGATGATTAGATTCTGTTATAAATTACATTGATGGGCAAATTGCATGATTTTCTTCAATTAAACTTTAAGCTTACAAAAATCTAAAAAAACCTCATCAGCAAACACACACACACACGCACACAAACAAAGAAACACACAATAATTTAATAATGAATAACTAAAAATAGACAATTATAACAACAACCAATAATATAATAAATGAACGTGAGAGCATGTCGTGTGTCGTTGTGGTTGCATTATTCATTTTTTATTTTTGGTATGAATAATGTATTATGATGATTCTTCCTTACAGCGAAAAAAAGAAAGCGAGATAAAGAGAAGGTGTGTGTGTGTGTGCGCGCGTATGATTTATTAAATTTATATTTAATTCAATAATTATACAGGCCTGTGTGATAATAACGCTACTTGAACTATTTAAATTTCCAACATCAAATTAAAATGAATTTCGAAAACGTCAATTATGAGAAAAAAAATTTTTAATTCTCAATTTTTAGATCTAATATGTTTATTATTCATTATTTAATACACTGCAGCAAACTGTGATGTTGCCCAACTGAAAGATATAAATAAATATATGTATAATTGTGTTTTTTAAATAATTTTCAAATGGTAAAATGAAAGCATTTTTCTCTAAATGTTTTCATTTTGTAATTGAATAGTTAACTTGTAATTGAATGTTTCTAAATAGAAAGTAATTGTAAGTAAAATTTGACGAAGTAAAATGTTTGGAAAAAAGAAACGGAAGCCGAAAATATCGAAGCCTCTTGATTTTGAGCACATGGTGCATACAGATTTTGATGCTACAAACAAACTTTTTGTTGGTGAGAGTTGGTTGATTTGTTGCTTTATATAAATTAACTTTATAAATATTTAATGCAATTATACGCTTTTGTAATGGTATACTTAAGATTTGAATGCAAAAAATGAATCACGAATGAAATGACTATTTAGGCTAACACTGCCTACTTAGAAGTTTAAAAATTATTAGAAGGATCGTGCATTTGTGCTTTTGAATGTTAGAATAAAATTTTACTTGTTGTTGTGTAGGTCTGCCTCTTCAGTGGTCAGGCATTGTGGACGATGACGACTCGTCGAGAGCCAGGTACAACAACATCAACAACTTCGATAACAGAAACAACAATTTGTTTTCGGCTCCTATGAAGGTCGGTGAAAAAAATATTTATAAAGTAAAAATGCGCTCATGGGCATTCGGCTGTTTAACGTATTTATCAGCTAAACGCTAAAAATTAAAAAATCATCTCAACCATCATCTTAACGTCCGATTGATATTAAGTAAATGTTTAAACAACCAGGTGGCAGACCTGAAAGTTAACAGCCTCAAATCATCATCTCAACAATCGCAATCATCCCAACATTTCATGCAGCTTTCTAGTCAACAACAACAGAACCAACAACGGCAACACTTTCTTTCCAACGATCTCAGCAAAAACAGAATCAACGTCAACCTACCCATCACCAACAAACACATCTACAACAGGAGCATGAACGATGTGAACGAACGCTTGAATCAAAACGGATCTCCCTACAACGAACCAGCCAAACAGAGCCACAAACATTCAAACGACCATACTTCCAATAATTCGCACAGCTCAAACTTTAATCACTTCGTCGTGAATGGTCATGCACCCAGCAACAACAACAACAACCAGCATCATCCTCATTACTACACTGACGACAGTTACCAGACGAACAATAAAAGCAGCAGCAACAACACAACGTGGTCCAAATCCTTACCAAGAAAAACAAGTGGAATCATATCCGTCCATCAGATCTCTTCCCATCCGTCCAATCCCTCCTCACATCTCTTCTACAACAACAGTTCAATATTTTTTTCTGTTATTATTCATCTGTTTTATTATCAGTTATAAATTAAACTGCAGTCAATGTTTTTCAATCTTGATAATTGTTTTTGTGAAAAATATAAATTTTGCTTATTTATGTTTATTTTAAGCAGAGTTCCTTACAACGTTTTACCCTGCCTTACCAATGCGCCACAGATGATTTGATATTCCAAGTTTAATTTGACTCGACGCGTTATGCGCACATACAAAACACACACAAATACATACACACATACACACACACACATGCACACACACAGACAAACTTGTGTATTGACTGGTGTACACGGTTCGTATTATAAATTTCAGGCGTATGAGGCCATCTCAGAGTTTCTTTCCACGGTATCATATTTGTGCACTAGCAGGACAGCTGACCCTTGCTGCGTTACAGTTTGGATAACAACGGATTCAATTTTTTTTTCTTCTCAGATTAATAGTGTTACTAGAAGTTCTTACTTTCATCTACGTAGAATAAAAAAAAACTTTTGCCTTTTCCTGACGATCCTTCTCTTCTTCTTGTTACTTTTGTAGTTTTATCAAGGATTGACAATTGTAACTCACTCTACTATGGTCTTCCTGATTTTTCACTATATCTTTTAAATAAAGTTTTCAACTCTGCTGCTTATCAATTTGCTCGTGCCCCTTTAATTGAAACTAAACGCCCCGGTTTACGATCGTCATCTTGTTCTCACTTTTTCTTAACTGGTGTTACACACCCTTTTGCTAAATCTGCATTTGGTTTTTCTGGTCCTTTTCTCTAAAACCCTCTACCTCCTTCTCTGACTACTTCTCCATAGCTTACGAAGTTCAGAGCGGATCTCAAGCGGCCCCATCTGTTTGCAAAATTCACTGAGGAGCACTGTTGAACATCGCGGAAGTATCGTTTTACAAATTAATTGATTGATTGATTGATTGATTGATTCATTCATTCATTTATGGAAACCTTTAAACCAGTTCGTATTTTGTCTTAGACTTTGATGTATATTGCGTTTTGTGCATTGTACTTAAGAAAACTTTTTGCAATTCGGCATTTTATAATTTTTCCTTGCGGACAAGACGTGCTCAATGTCATCAGTTTTTGTTGCAGGAACTGCTGGAAGATCTGTTTGGACTGCGACGTCACGTGGTTTGTGCTAGATATTCCACTTCGATGCTGGCTCTCTTTTCTTTTTTTTTGATACATCTGTTTTAAACTCACTAAGACATTCTGCAGCATCCTGGAGTTTTTTGCAAGTCTTCGAGTATTTGGAATAGATTATAAATCAGCATTCCATCAATAGTTACCGTTTTCAACTATTGATATTTGATCAGGTTGACTTTACAAATAAATTGTAAGGTTTGTTTGGTTTAAACATTTTAGAAACTTTTGATGGTTTTGGAACGATTAAAATTTGTGATGATGAAGATGATTTTATGAGATGATGGCGTTCAAGCCGATGCTGATGACTACCTTGATAGCGACAATAATGATGCAAGATGTTTCTTCGATGTTATTTGCAGACAAGTACAAATCCACTTTGTCATCAGTTCTTCAGAGGCAACATCAAAATTCAAGAATAAATGACATGAATATACATGACAGCAAGAATTATAACATCAACAACGACGACGGTCTTCATTATTATTCAGTTTTAAAAAACAACTCAACCGAGTCACCTCAGTTGTCATCGTTGCATAGTGGAGATCAACTGAAGAACAACAACATCAAACAAAACCATTTTCATGAACAACAACAACTGCGACAACAACTGCAACTACAACCAGCAACGACACCATCGTGGTCATCAACATCTGCAACGTCCTCGTCATTTACGAACCACAGAACCGACAGCAAACAACACACCAACCCAGGTTATTCGTCACCAATCAGTTCACCTAACAACAACGACAGCAACGTCATCAACCACTTCAACAACAATATCTACAACCTGATTGAAAATGATAATTACAACATTAATAACAAATTCAGTAACAGCCACAATACCAGTATCCGTCCGACTTCACGATTGCAAGTAACGCATTTGCAGCTTCAACAAGATGAACAAACACATCAACAACAACAGCAAATACATCAACAATATCATCAACAACAACAACATCATCAACATCAAATATATCAACAACAAATGCAGCAGGATATGCAAAAATTAAGCATCGCTAAGACAGACGTATGTATAACTTTTATCAAAATAATGTATTTACTATCACAATCTGAAATTTTCACCACAACCCAACGCCACCACTCACATTCACTCACGTTGTTGAACTACTCGACTAGACATTTTTCACTCTCAGGATAACAAATGTCAGCAGATCGAACGACGAAAGGAGTATTATTATCAGCTAGAAGACCACCACAACAACAACCACCACAACAACTACTACGACAATGGGGATGCTACCAACAACGCCAATGTCAATGGACAACAACACATTTATAATTACATCGATAATTTCAGCAACAACATCAACAACAGCAACAACAGCAACATCATCAACAACAACATTAGCAACAACAATTTTATTAGCAACGGCTTTCCGTTTAACATTTCTGGAAGAGCCACCCATGACCAAGTATTCAAGATATATATATATATATATATATATATATATATGTATATATATATATACATATATACATATATATATCTTAGTGTCGACTTTTTTGGGATATTTTCTTGGTTATTTACTAAACTAATTGGTTAACATTTGCTTACATCGGTTTACTCGCCATATGTCAGATTATTTAAAAATTTAAATCTCATTGTATAATTGAATATATTATAATATAATATATATTATAATTGTATAATTGAATAATTGTGAGACCTACTTGATGTTGAACATTTCAGTTCAAAAGAGCACTATCCATCGTCGTCTCTCCCGCAAACCCAGAGACCTTCCTGGAAAATTTTGTGAAAATTGGCGAAGGTGAGTTGGTGCTCAATTTTGTTTGTTTGTTAGTGTTCTACAAGTTAAAGTAAAAGAAGATAATTTTATTAAAATTATAAGTTTCCGCAAAATATAAACACAAAGACAACACACACACACACATGTTTAAACGCACGAACTCTCACACACAATGACCTATCAAGGTTCCACAGGACTGGTGTATTTAGCCGACCACAAGTTGCTGAAAATGAAGGTGGCAGTGAAAAAAATGAGCCTGAGGAAGCAGCAGAGGAAGGAACTTCTCTACAATGAAGTTAGTGCTCACACGTTTCACAGTATTAAAACGTTATTTCGTAGACGCTCAATCTCGTTAGAAATCCAGAGATATCGTCATAGTAGCCCAACTAAGCCACAACCGCCCAATAATAGGCAACATCGACCACACGAACTGCAGGTCGTCATAATGAGGGACTTCAAACATCCGAACATCGTGCACATGTACGACAGCCACCTGTTCGATGATGAGTTGTGGGTCGTCATGGAATACATGTCCGCCGGACCGCTCACCGACATCATCTCCAGGACCAAGTAATCTACAGTGTTACTATGATCGAATCTACTAATACACAAAACAAAAAATGATTGATAAGAAAAAAAATGAATAAATAAATTATACAATTGCTAATAAAAAAATGCATGCAATATTTATAAGTTAGTCATTTTGTAATATACAATAAAGTATTATATTCTCATGAAGTATTAAAAACAAGAAAATATTTGGAACATCATATTATCAACAAAATTATTTGTTTAAAAAACTAAAAATGACCGATCAATCATTCAAGTAAAAGACACCAACCGACCGACCGACCGACCAACCGACCGACCGACCGACCAACCAACCAACCAACCAACCACCGAAACACTACTTGATTCCAGGATGAACGAGGAGCAGATGGCCACAGTGTGCAGGTCCTGTCTCGACGCCCTTATCTTTCTGCACGCCAGCGGCATCATACACAGAGACATCAAATCGGATTCAATCCTTATCTCTTCCACAGGACAGGTCAGTACCTCATCCAACAATCTCCATTTTTTACAATTTTCAGTTTAGGGATATCATAATTTTTCACTTGAAAGGTATATAGTCCCAGTTTTTATTAAACTTATCCAAAATATTGATCACCTTTTAGTAGAACCTAATTTTCAACATTACATTCTTGCCCGAACTCCCAGGTTAAGTTGTCCGACTTTGGATTCTGCGCGCAAATCACAGCAGATGTTCCTCGCCGTAAGTCCCTGGTGGGCACTCCCTACTGGATGGCCCCCGAAGTCATCTCCAGGCTGCCCTACGGCACGGAGGTCAGTCTTTCTTAACGTTCATTAAAAAAATGTTCTGTCGTGCTGCTTTTCACTTATGCCTCTTTTCAATTTTTTGGTTTCATTCGCATAAATATAGCAACAAAAAATAAAATTGGATTATTACTATCAAGATAATCAAAATATAAATGCAAATATACCAAAAGTTATTATTTGTATTTTAGAAATTATAAATAACATGCAACTTAATTTATAAACAATTTTTTCAAACTGAGCATCTAAATTCAAATTTTTGTAAACGTTTAAATAACTAGTTCCTTTAGCATAATTATTTGGAATGTCAATTTAAGAGTAAAAATATTGAAAAAAAAATTGAATAATTTTTTTAATGGCGAAAAGCAAATATAAAACAGATCGAATAAAGAAATATTTTATTTCTTGGGGGGGGGGTTGATACTGGCTACGCCCATGAAATGCATTTTGCTGTTTCTGCTGTATTCGTGGAAAGAAAAAAAACTTTTATAATTTTTGATTTCGATTTAAAAATTAAAAATCAAACTGTCTGTATTGATATATAATGTATATATATTGTGTGCGTGTACACGTAGGCGGATATATGGTCCCTGGGAATAATGTTGATTGAGATGGTGGACGGGGAGCCACCATTCTTCAACGAGCCACCACTGCAAGCCATGAAGAGGATTAGAGACATGCCCCCGCCGAAATTTAAAAACTCCAGCAAGGTCTGTCAGATAAAGCAAAATGTCCTACGTTGTAATCATTAGTGATATTTTTTCATCATATGCTCTTTTCATAATTTTAATTTATTGTATAATGACTACTGGATATATGTATTTGCTCACCATGCCATGTTTGTCTGAACGAGTTTTAAACAAGAAATCGAAGTTAACTCGGTGTTGATGGCATCATTTACATTTTGTACAAATCTCACCACTTGGTTGTGAACGTTATCATGATGGCTAGATCATTTGTTTTGCTTCATAATCAGAAATAATAACAAAAATTTAACAACAACATCATCAAAAAATCATCATCAACAATTTCAACATCAACATTATCAAGAACATCAGCATCATCATCAACAACAACATCAGCATCATCATCAACAACATCAACACCATCATCAACAATAACTGACGCGACAGGTGTCATCCAGGTTGATAGGATTCCTGGAGCTGATGTTGAACAGGGACCCATGCAAAAGGTCCCAAGCCATCGACCTCATCATCCACCCCTTCCTCAAGCAGGCCAGCCACAACATTAATAATAATAATTCTTGCATCATCCCTCTAATCACACTGCACCCCAAATCTTGAATTTTAATTTTATGTTAATTGTTAAAATGAATTTTTAAGTGATTTTACAATAAGACGATACCAGTTTTTAAAGAAATTTCCACTTTTCTTACTTTATATTGTTTTCAACGGTTTTAGCCCAGCTGAGTCACTTTTGCATTTGTCATTTGTTGATGTTTTTTATAATTACCAGAGCCAAAGATGCAAATAGGTTATGCAGTTTTACTTCTCTTTTATTGAAATTTTACTTCAAATGTTTATATTGTTGGTTGAGGACTTAATTTTAATTCGAACTTCCCAAACAAACAAACTTTGTTGTTATTTCTTGAAATAGTTAACAAATATTTGTACGTACATATGACATTTTCAGTGTTGTTAATCCATTTCATATTTTATTGAAGATTTGTTTTAAAAGGTTTATGATCTCAAAGCAATCAACTGTGTATGTTTGCACGGCGGTGGTGGTCAAATCAGCTGATTAATTGTGTGTGTATGTATGTATGTATGTACGCATTGGATGTTTGCATGCATGCATGCATGCATGTATATATGTATGTATGTATGTATGTATGTATGTATGTATGTATGTATGTATGTATGTATGTATGTATGTATGTATGTATGTATGTATGTATGTATGTATGTATGTATGTATGTATGTATGTATGAAACCATTCTTGATTTATAACTACGATAGAGCCATAATCTTTTCTATGTGTTTGTTAGGTGTCCCCCACAGACAGGTGTTTTAAAGCTCCATTCAAGATACAAAAAGAATTATATTTTTGAAGAATAATTGAAACAGATTGTTTAATATATAATCTGTCAAATGGGTCTCCTGATACGTCAACTATTTTTAAAATTAGTTTATTTAAAATCCGTTCAGTTTCCCTGTCGGTTGGTCCAAATATTGATTGGAATATTTTATTATCATCATTTAGAGTTGAATTTTTATTACTTTTGAAGTCAAGACCGCTGTACCTGCCTCAGCCGATTTGAAGGCAAAATACCAATCAGCCATAGTATGGGGAAAAGTAACATCCCAAGCCAGCGGACGTCCCATAGCCCATGGGGAAATCGTGTATTCTACAGGTCTGAAACTCCCTTTCTCTATCAGACCCATTGGCTTTTTTATCATAGAAATATTAGCTTTTATAAAGCATCTCACAATAAAATCGTTTACCGTGGAATGTCTGGCCTGCCTTCCAGGGCCTAGGTGACATGATAGACTGTGATAACCCAATGGCTCGACTTTGGAACCACATTGACTATCAAACTTGGTCACAATTGGCAAACCGAGTATTGAAGTGTTGCTTCAACGTTGTTTTAACTAGGAACCGCATATCAATCTGATTAAAAATGCATTACAACTCAATTGTAATAATCTGCTAAATTTTTATTTTTGTTGAATGAAACACGAATGACATTTCCGCGTTTGACACAACTTGTTATGACAACTAAAAATCACTTGAAATGGGTCGATACAAAACTGGTTTAACATGATGATAGTGTTAAACACCACCTAGATAAAATAACTTCATCTTGTGTGGATATTTTAATTAAATTAAGCATGACCTTTTTTAAAAACAAAAGCAAGAAAATCGTGTTCACCCGTCATTCGAACATTCAACTGAACACACTTCAACATTTCAAATCAACGCATTTCTTACACCCAGCATTTGAGTCAATAAACTTTCAAAAGTCTCACGTTAAGATTCAATAGAGGAAGTGTAGTTGAGCACAATGCGGCAGTAAAATTTGAACGGTCGGATGTGACGCACTTATGAAAATTCAAAGTTTTCATTGTATGCAAAGTATGAGCACGCAAGCACAAAACAAACACACACACACACAAAAGCTCAAGCATGCAACACTAACATTCATGCTCGAATTTAGATTGAACTTAATCACAAACATAAAACCAAAATATGGAATTTACACAGCGGTTTACTATCTAAAAATATCTCACCTGCACAAATAAGCAGAGCTGAAAGTTTGTATGAAATTGTATGGCATGCAATGTTAGCTTACATTACTCGCGTAGGTGTCGTCAATTAATATTATAAACTTCACCAACATCCGGACAACTGTTGAAGATGCATTCGTTCGAGCAAGAAAGCATGTAAGCCTAACAAATAGGGTTTAGTGAATCAAAACAAATGCAAATGATGA
The DNA here is from genome assembly GCF_000326865.2 of Helobdella robusta. Taxonomy (NCBI): domain Eukaryota; kingdom Metazoa; phylum Annelida; class Clitellata; order Rhynchobdellida; family Glossiphoniidae; genus Helobdella; species Helobdella robusta. The sequence continues at coordinate 6,590,161 of NW_008705254.1, forward strand.
TGACGCCTTCATAAATTAAATAAATATTCAACTAACGCGCATGCATATTCTACTTCTACCATTTACTTATATTAATTACATTGAAAAGCACCGATAAAATTGTGCTATGATCGTGAGCGACAAATCAACAAAACTCGAACGTTAATATGGGGGAATGTTGAAAGTTTTACAAATTAATTTAATGTGTTCATTTGTTTGTTTGTTTGATCTATTGTATTTTATTGGTCTATTTGTTCTTTGTTCGCTTGCACACTGTTTACCTTCTCACGTTAATTATTTTCAAATGTATGAAGTTATTCAGCCACTTGTAATTCGTTTGAAAAATAAGAATATGGTAAACAAAATGTACTTGATTGTATGTATGTATGTATGCATGCATGATGTATGTATGTATGAATGTATGCATGTATGTGTATGGGCCCCTTGTTGATAAAAGCTATGAGGGAGCTAAAATCAATTTCAGGTTTCAGTGTTTATTTATGTTCGGGGTTCCTGCACAGAAAGGTACTTCGTTGCTCTCTCCATAATACAAAATGCATTAAATCTTTGTAATAATATTGAAATGTATTATTTTATGTAACGTTTGTCTTCCGGATCGCCGGAAATCTCAACAACTTTTGCTATTAACTGATTGATAAATGTTTGTGTTTGCCCATCAGTTGGGCCAAATGTTTCAATGCATACTGGTGTAAACATTTTGGTGCTATCATTTAAAGTGGAATATTTTATTGTTTTTTGGTCAGACGCTTTAATCGCGGTGGTCCCAGCCTCCGTTGACGTAAAACCGATATATCTTTTGGCTATTGTGTGGGGAAAAGTTACGTCTCACGCCATGGAGCGTCCTTGGGCCCAAGAAACCACTGTGTAATTGTCAAGTGTGTAGATACCATTTTCAAGCAGTCCAGCTGGCTTCTTTATTATCGGAATAGCAACTCTTTGAAAAACTCTGACTAAAAATCATTCATTGCAGAGTGTCGGGCTTGCCTTCTTTATCCCAACCTACAAGATATTTCATGGTAACCCAGCGGTTCCACCCTTGCACCACACTTGCAATTATACTCCGTGACCACAGACAACCCCAATCTCAATCCCAAACTCACACGAACAGCGGCATCATCCATTCTGGTACCACAGGCTGTGCTCGGGACAGCTCTCAGCCATTCGGAGCCCAACTCACTCCGAACTGCCATTGATCCTTGATTTATCATGTATTGAGTTAGAGAGCAAGGATAGTCGATCAATCAGGCGATTCACTGATGATGCGTGCCATTCTTTTTGCAGCACGGTATTTATTTCAACGTCTTTTCCAAAAGCTGCCTTTCACCCCACGTATACCTTCGTTCTGACGTTATCAACATACACTTTATCGGTTGGCAGCAGCATATCTTGTATGGATACCGTTGCAGCGGCTGAGACCAAAAAGGCAGAAGGTTCCAGCTCAGCCACGGATCCTAGACCAAGACCGCCTGCGGACAGGGGCAAAATTGCCTGCAGCCAACCCTTATCATCCAGGGAGATGTTGAAAATATTTTCGAAACCATCACGTAACTTTTTATCGAAGCTTTCTAGAATTGAGACCTCCGGGCCTGGAGACATTCTCAAAAAAAACGACAAACGGGGAAGGTAAGCCACCTGCAACTAAAACGTCTATTATTTCAAAGCATCGTGCTTTGAAATAATTGCTAGCCGTTCTAAAACAATTTTTAATTTTTTTAATTTTGTCGACCAAAAGTCGTTTTGAGTTTCACCCTGAAAAATAACTGACCCTAAAAATTCTATTTATATAATTCTATATATTCTATAATGTATGTATGTATGTATGTATGTATGTATGTATGTATGTATGTATGTATGTATGTATGTATGTATGTATGTATGTATGTATGTATGTATGTATGTATGTATGTATGTATGTATGTATGTATGTATGTATGTATGTATGTATGTATGTATGTATGTATGTATGTATGTATGTATGTATGTATGTATGTATGTATGTATGTATGTATGTATGTATGTATGTATGTATGTATGTATGTATGTATGTATGTATGTATGTATGTATGTATGTATGTATGTATGTATGTATGTATGTATGTATGTATGTATGTATGTATGTATGTATGTATGTATGTATGTATGTATGTATGTGTCTGCGTGTGTTTGCGTGC
>NW_008705254.1:6592569-6606044 GCF_000326865.2 Helobdella robusta
CAACAAAAACAACAAAAACATCACAAGTGGCCGTAATAATGATTGTTCAACTAATTTGTTTGTTATTCTTAAGAATTTCAAAAATAGTTTTCTACTTAAATTCTTACGCATCATTAAGCATTAGCAAGAAAGCGGTAAAATCGATACGACCTGATCATACTTACAAACACAAAAAAAACATTAAAACAGCATGTAATCACACACACACACCTACACACACACAATCAAACATACACACACACACACACACCAAACACATAATAATGGGCAACTAATAAAATATTTCTAAACCATAACTATTTTGCAACAAAAAATAAATAGTTTAATTAATAGTTAGAAATTTGTTCATGAAATTAGTTAACTAGACTAAAAAATAGTTAAACTATCCCAAAATATATTGTAATTACTTTTGCATTTATTTCTCGGCAGTCAGGATCTGAAGCAACATTAACGCCGTAACATTGGAAGCCACTAGTCATTACTTTAAAATAATTCTTAAAAATAAATTTAAATACCAAAGAAGATAAAATTTAAAATTTTTCCAACAGTCATGAAAGTCAGTTTTTTCATTAGCACAGTTTAGTTATAAAAGCTCTTGAAATAATAAAAAATAGAGGAATACATTCATGAACAAAACAAAATTCATCTACAATCATTTCAAGTTTATAAATAGTGCAATTTATATTAATGACAAAATTGTACACTGGACAACCACACTCATAGGTAAACTTTACTATACTTTGGTCACAGGGTTAGTTGGCTCAGTCGTTATAAGTGCCATGTCCCGCGCTGCTATTACGCGATGGCCTTGCTTGAATGCTGCCTGTCTGAAAGTCAAAGACCATTATACGCGTATGATGCAGTGCTTGCGCGTGCATACGTAGTATGCATGTGCGTCGTGTGGTGTGGATATTATGATAATACCTTCTAAACAATTTGTAACTATAGTTAGTATAGTTACTACATGTAAAAAAAAAGGGCTAACCAAATTTTTTTAATTAAGCTATTTAGTTGGCAACTGAAAAAATTTAGTTTAACTAACATTTTAACTGAATTCTTTTTGTAGTTAAATATTAAACTATGCATAAAACTGGAAATAATAAGTAAAATATTAGTTTGCAACTATTTAGTTAAACTATGCCTGTATGCCTATATATGCCTGTTATCCTTGTTATTTTACAAATATTCTAATTACCCCTTATAACTTTTGGAAAAGCATTTTATAGAGTGGGGGCCAATAAATTTATACAATATCTATTGAATACGCTTGGCTTGTATGAATCGTAGAGTCTATAGGAACTGGATGGTATTGTGAACGATGTTGAAGACTTGTACATATCAAACATTTATTTCTCTGTTCTGTGTTAGTTTAGATGTATGATAATAATTTGTAGGCTAACATAAATATATAGAAATAGATTATTTGTATGGCTATATATATATATATATATATATATGATAATAACTGATAATTATATATATTTTACATGTTGACATATTATATATGTACGTATTTTATATAGATACGTAATATCGTTCATGGGGACTTGGATGGGCGCTTTATATAAACTTTACATATATACATAATATGTTTAAATTTTATATATAATGCTTGTTTGTATTTTATAGGAATAAATAATATTGGGTTTATGTATGATATAAGTTTGCATTTTATACAAGCACATAATATATGTTTACATTTTATATAGGATACATAGCGTATAATTTATGATTGCATAATACCTACATGCATGAAATAGATATTACGCAGGGAAGTGAGTCATGTACGTAGGTGGTGCTAAAAGTTGTTGTTTTGAATATTAAAAAAGTCATATTGAACAAACTTTTTGTATTTTTAAACGCCGAGTCTACTTTCATTGAATGTTAATATATTCAGTGATTCATTCAAAAACATATTTAAGAAAATGTTGGTTTAAAATTGTTCTATAATTATGATATATCTAAACTTGTTATAAATTTGCTCAGACTAAACACTTTTGTTTGTTACGTAATATTAGCAAGTGGGACATTGAATATGTTTTGTATACACCAGAGATTTAAAAAGTTTTTGACAAAAAATCACAGGAAGATGTCATAAAAACAAAAAAAAGAAGTTGAAAATAAATCTTTCATTTATTAATGAAAATAATATGAAGATTTATATAGCGCCGGTTTGAAATGCTTTTAAAATTGTTAAAAAAGTCCCGATATCATCAAACAAGTTAAAGTGAAAAATCCTCATCTGATTTGATTATTTACAATTTTCATTTGTTAATTTCTCTCTCTGTAAGTATGTGTTTTGTAATAATTCCATTGTCTTGTTGCCGCATGTAGGATTGAACATTTGTAGTTATTTTGCTTACGTAGTTACACACTCGCCACGTTAAGTGAATATCTTATTTTTGTGCATATCAATAAAAAATTTTCATAATCCATATTTTCATTATTATATTTTTTGCAGTAACTTTTCTGACATTAGCACTTGTTATTCCAAAAAAACCAAGCCGATAATTTTCCAACTTTAATTTGTAAAAAAATTCATCTTCTACCTCATTCAACTTTTTGAAAGGTTTGAGCTAATTAAGATTATAACTGTTCTACGCCGTTTTCAAAAACCATTGTTACAAAATTTTAAGCTAAAATCTTTAAGTCAGTATTAAATCCTTAAAATTTCTCATATCAAACAGACCTTTTCTGAGGGCGGGGCAAGTTAAAAATTTTTATACAAAAAAAAATCAAGGCAGTCAGTTTTTCAGCCTTGAAATCGTTTTTATTTTTATTTCCCCTAGAAAACCGACCGTTTTTGGAATCGGAGTGGGTTAAAAGCATCCCCGCATTTCGGGCCCGAGTCGGAATATTCATTAAAACCGCTGAATTTCAAATTCCTAATGCTATGTCTACTTGGGTTCAGTCCCATTAGACGTTTTAGTGATTGTGCCTTTATTAGCACTTTTACAATTATTTACAAAAACATGTCCAATTTCTAACTTTTAATAACAATCACTAATTGAATTTGCAGTAAGGAAAAAATGTTGAACAATAATTTTATTCAAATTTATATCTGACAGTTAATTTATAAATTGTCTGAAAACCTTATTTAAAATGGAGTTATGTCCTTATAGAGAGTGTCTAATTTAAACTAATGAAATAATTAAATTAATTTTAATTTAATTTATTTTTGAAATTTTCGTATCAACTCCCTTCAAATTGTTTCAACTTAAAAGCAATGAATAATGCAACGACTGAAGGTTACGAAACTGCAGATGAAATTATTTACGGCCATCATTGGCATTTTTGCGAAAACAATTAAAATAGTTTTCGCAGTAAATTAATTTATTTTTGAGACTATTTATATGTCTTCTACTGTATGCTAATTTATCCTTATATTATTGATAGGCAACACATACACACACACACACACACACACACACACACATACACACACACACACACATATGTATATATATATATATTAATATGTATATTGATTTGCATATATATATATATATATATATATATATATACATACACACATATATATAATATATATATATATATATATATGTTGAATGGAGACCATATTTTATACAGTATTGTATGAATTCTACCGAATGTTGGCATTATCAATTTAATGTTTGTCTTGTCAATTTTCCTTACTAGTATTTTCTAGAAATTGTTAAATTTGTTGAAAATAAAATTATCCAAGTTCATCATGAAAATTTAATGATATTGTTGTTATCTAAATTCATTATACAGATAAGGCCTTATTTCGATTTTCCATAAATCATCTTCAGTGCAGGTTTGTTTAAATGGTTAAAGTTCTTTAATAAAGTTATTAGTTAGTGTCGTATTCTTCATCTCTGTTTTTGTCATTTCTTTGTTTTTCATAACGTTGCAACAGTCAAAGGTAGGACACTAAGCTAGCAGGTGAGCAATATTGTTATCATTCGCTATGCCATTTATTTATGCAGTCCTATTTATTTATATATATACACACATATATATATTATATACATATATGTATATATATACATATCAAATACGATTCAATAAATTGCCACTTGAAATTAAAACTATCAATAACATTGGATATTTAAAAAAAAAACGATTATTACCTTATTCATTATGTTGTATCTATATGGATGACATATTATATAATACTAATATTTCTCTTCCTTGGTTGATTTAGTCATGGTGGGTTTTTATTTTATACTATTGGTTGATTGGCTTTACAAGCGCGGGTATTGTGCTTCAGCTGTTTTGTAAAATAAGTTGAAATTGATTATAATGTATATAAGGTGTCAAATTTGTTGACTGTCAAAGGTTGTCAAAAAAGTTATGGCAAACCAGTTTGTTAACAATCTTCTTCCGGGTTGCCAATCTGGATATAGAAAGTTTTTCTAAGTTAAAACAGCACTTATGCAGTTGGTTATGTATCTGTATGGGTCATCTGATTTCAAAAATATATCTGTTGTGGCTCTACTTGACATGGGTGCGGCATTTGCGTGCGTCGATCATGCCTTTCTCATTCAAAAGCAGCAGTTAAGTTATAGGGTGTCTGGAAGGGTTTTGGATTTGTTTAAATCATACCTTAGTGGGAGATCCCAGCATATATTTTTTAATGATGCACTTTCTACCAAGAAATATCTGGAATACGGTGTACCGCAGAGGTCCGTTCTTGGACCAACTTTTTCCTTTTTTACACTGCGGATGTGTTTAAAATTATTGACAAACCAAAAGACATATTGAACTCTTTGGTCCATGCTTGTTTGGATTTTTGTAACAACTTTTATTGCGGAATATCAAAACGTGTTTTATCTATGTTGCTGTCAATTCAAAACAGGCGACTAATGTTGTGGTTGGCGGTAGTAGATTTGACCAAGTGAGCCCAATACTGGAAGCTGGTTGCCGGTTGATAAGAGAATTGTTTTTAAAATATGTGCATTAATTTATAAGTCATTGAATAATGTTGCACCACAAAATATGATCGATTTGTTTACTTATGATTAAACAAAGTTGTCAAAATAAGAATTGATGTCTGTTGAATCAAATTTTGTGTGTGTGCCAAGGACAAACCTCAAAATTGGATCTTGAATCTTTGCTGTCGTTGGACCATGGCTGTGGAATAGCCTTCCAAACACTTTACACAGTGGTAATTTTACTTTAAGTCAGTATAAGAAACAGCTGAAAATCTATATGTTCAGCTCTTAATAGAATTTATTTTATTGAAGCGCCTGTGACGATTATTTTTTTAAACGGGCGCTGTATAATATATATATATATACCGGTAAAAGGCACTAATTAATTTCTAACGCTAGAAATTCGGTATATTTCATAAATTACTGCATCATATATATATATATATATATAAGTATTATTTACAAATTTGTAGATAATTTGTAATAATTATTCAAGACAAAAATAAATCGTGCAAATCGGAAGTCATTCGTACAAACGTACCTACACATGATTATATTGTTACATATCACTTATTACATTGTGTTATGCAGTACAATGCACACACACACGCACACACACACATACACACACACACATGAGTTATGCTTTCATTGTGCGATAGATGGTAATTATAAATACTTCATGCATGGTACATTTCGGTTTTATTCAGATTGCTGTGACTTGATGCTTTCTAAACGAATTGTTAATATTATTATTTTTTGAGACTTAACATAGTTGACTTCGAAATAATTTATTTCAATGTAATTTAAAATACAGTGTGAATAATTAAATTATAAAATTAATTATTAAATTATAATTAAAAAATTATACAATAAAATCAGCAAAATGATGATGACCACACTCGGTGAAATAAGAATAAAAACTGAAGACAACAATTGCGTAGCGGGAGTTTTCAGCGAGGAGAATTCAGCGGGGGACTCACTGGACCTGACGAGGATGTACAAGGACGAGTTCGATGGCTTGCCCTCCAAGCGAACTAGGCTATTTAAACAAAAGGATTCCGACCTGCAGGTTTCAAAATTTTCATTTCTCCTTTTAATTATATTCATATCAGTTTTGATTGTTTCAAATGTGGGAGCGGTTTTATTTTTGACGTTTTATCAATTTTTTCGTCGTTTGTTCTGTACCATATTTATTATGCATTGTTGTGTTATAGTTTACCGTCGTGCCAACCCTTTCGTTGTTGTGTGGATGACCGCTTTGCACGTTCTACCAATGCCAGAGTTCGAATTTTGTAAAAAATTAAAACATGTATTCAGGATTTAATATATTACTGTTTAATTCAGCATTATTTTCACATTTTCTTAAAAATTGTTATAATAAATTTTTATTGTACGTCAAAATGCTATAATGATAACACAATGACGTCACCTGTAAAAACTCATTCAACTTTATTACCATCATTAATATTCGTTTATAATTATATTCTGCATATTAATAGACTGTATTCATTTTGTATCATCTGATCAATTTCGCTACGTTATGATACGTTTCTTTAAAGTTCTGTGTGTAAAATATGGCACGCATTAAATATGATGTGTGTAAAATTATAAAATATATATATAATATATATTTGAAATGTGGTGTGTATAAATAATTGAAATTATAATTTCAGCTGAGCGTCGAGGAGTTTGAGAGAAGAAAAATCAGAAGGGAGCGAAATAAAATGGCTGCCGCAAAATGTCGACAGAAGCGAGTTCAGATAACGAACGACCTACTGGCGGTGGGTTGGTTTTGTTGGTTTCATGAAAAAAATCACACCAAACGTAGCGAACATCAGGCTGATGTTTACACACACTAGGTGCACTGTGCACTCTCATTTGATCATATTTTTATACGTTGATGTTATGCAACATTATATTAACACTTCACATAATACTATGTAACGCGCAGATGTTATTATAGATCGCGTAAGGCACTTTCGAGTACCCAATCTTTGATCAAATGTTATTTTATCAACACGTTGTGAAATAACCATCTGTAAGAAGTTAACATGCAACTTGACATTCAATTTCACGTCCAATTTCTTGATAAACGTCATCTTTCCACCATAGCACTCATTGATATGTCATGTTACGTTGCCTAGCTACCTTAAGTAGCAAGTAAAAATACTTTGTAAGAAATGGTAATACTTTGTATGGAAGGACGTCAAAAGATTAATACATTTTGTCAACATGTTGAGCGTCGATTAATACATTGAGTGAATTTATTCTAGATGCCTGTTATGACAGCATCGTCAACATCTCTTACCACTGGAATTCAATTTTAAAATGTTCATCAAATTCACTTTTAAATATTTCATGCAATTAACAACAGAACATTGGTTAATATTCGTTATTGGAATTATATTTGAAAAATTCAAATCACTTGTTAGTCATGGCTGCCCATCCTGTGCTATCAATTTATTCAGCTCTGCACATTAGGCAGGCTCATTTGAATTTGTAAATCATTTACTTACTGAAAATTGCGTTCTTTTATTTTTTTTTTACCATTTTCAAAATGAATGTTCAACATAAGTGTATTTGCTATTTTATTCGCGCTAGGAACCACTAATACGTAACTAGCGTAAGTATATGATATGTATCTAGCTTCTAAATGTAATATGCAACTAAATTATGAACACAATATTTAAATAATATTCCATTGAAAACAAATTCGAAACAAAATTTGAAGGAGACAGAGGAGTGGGAGAACATGAATTCGACGTTGGACAAGGAGATCAAGACGCTGGAGAAACAGAAGTTGGAACTGGAGTCACTACTCTTCTGCCATCTGAAAGACTGTTCAAGAAAAGTCGATTCTGATGTTCTTTATTTAGATACATCAAACCAGGAAGCCGACAGTTCCAATGTATTAGACACAAGGCAAAAGGAAAAATTAAATGGGATCTTATATCACGAAAACAATAATTTAGGAAGTATTATAAAACACGATGATTTTTCATTTGTATCATCATCAGGATCGTTCCCCGTACAACCGTCATGTTCATCATCGCCATCTACATCAAAAACATTTGCAGATGATGATAAATCATTAATTAGGCAGGATGATTCATCACCATCATCATCATCCTCTTCGCTCAAACGAGAGTTAACGCTACCAATGATGAAAGCAACAACTACACACTCCCCATTAGAAAACAACTTCCCTGCATCTGATAAAATGAATTACGTTCATTCCGAAGATGGCTCCAGAGACTTGCAGACTCCACGCAAGCATATCAACCCGCAAAAATATTACAATGCAAGTTTTTTTAATCAAAAACCAAATGAAACCCAAATTCAATATGATGCAAATCAGTTGCTGTATAACCAGCAACAAATATATAACCAACAACCTTTCAACTGCAGTTACTCTTTAAACACAACAGCCCAGACCAACGCAGTTACGAAAGCGGCAATATTTCCGTGTGTGGACCTTTCCAACAGCAAGAAAAAATATGGCGCTTATGGCCAACAAGCAGACCAGTCGTGTGCTCATGGCGCGGAAAATGACTTCATTTTCATTAAACCAACTCAAGATTATGAATATTCGAACGGCTACAAAAACATCTCAGTTGCACCTAACACATCTTGCCAGTTCAACATCAAGAGTGGCAACAAAATATATACGAACCTTGATGACGTCAACATCAACTGCAATTTCAAGGGCGAGGCTAATAAAAAAGGATTGAAAATCTACAACACAAAAGAGAGCATTTACAATTGGGACATCAACAACAACAACATCAACAACAACATCAACAACAGCATTATCAACAACAACATCAACAACAGCATTATCAACAACAACATCAACAACACAAACGTCATCAAAAACATGAATCTCACAGTAAACACAGCTGATAACGACGACTTGTTCAGTTCAGCAACAAGCAACAACACTTCTGCAACAAGCAGCAGCATTTCTCCAACTAGCAACAACATTTCTTTAACTAGCAGCAACACATCTGCCACAAATCTACGCCATGTAAACGCCGCTAACTTGAACGCAGGTAATATAGTTTCTGAAAATACATCATTTGCGAAACCCCTTTCAACCAACGCAACAGCAACTGCAACGACAGCAGCACAGATCGCTACCACCTCACAGAAGCAGGCCACAAACAGCTCACAGAAGCAGACCAGCTGCAGACCGACTTCGCTTGTTTTATCCAACCTCTCGAACGCCAGCGTGGACTTTGCGAGCAACTACGGCGTATCTCCGAGGTTTCAGAAAGCATTGGAGTTGGTGAGAAAGGTCGAGTTGGAGCAACTGAACGATGAGGCTGGCAGTTGTGCCGACTACCTCGCCAGTCACAACCGCCATGATGAAAATTTCAGGTTCAATATTTTCAACGCAAATGTGATAGATGTGAATAACAACGACTACGATGGTAGCGATAAAAATAACAACGATAATAATAATAATAATAATAATAATAATAATAATAATAATAATAATAATAATAATAATGGAAACACTTTTATTGATCCCACAATTTTAAAAACAAACGATTGGATAAAATAAAATAAATAAAATAAAATATTGTAGAGTTAATAAAATTCATAAAATTAATATGACCCCACAGTTTATTTAGTTGGCAAGTGTAGCGCTGTAAAATATATTTAAATTAGTACCATAGCGTGTTTCTATCACAATGAATATTGTACGAAGATTTTATCATTTCACACAATAATAATATTGATGTTAATAATAACAATAAAATCATTAATAATAGTAGCAACGACAATAGCCGCAAAGATATGAGATATAAATAGCAACAACAGTGTTAGCTATAACAAAAACAACAACAACACCAACAACAACCGCAAGCAAGAGGACAACGACACAACACAGGTACCAAAATGAACTCTTAGTGAATTTGTTCAATTGTAACGTAAATTTTCCTTATTTCTACTAATTGTAACGTAATTTTTACTTATTAACATATTTATTAAATTATGTTAATAATTTTGTAAATTTGTAAAAAAAAGTTTCTTATTCTTTCGAATGTGATAAAATTTTTTAGATTGCTGTACAGTACAAACAGTGTAACTTACTCGTATTGTCATGTCATATTTTCTTGAAACACAGGCAGCTTAATATTATTTATATCATGATATCTCCATATCTCATTGTATTATATCATCACTTTGTGCATTAGCAGCCTGATATCTTATACTAATCTTAATTATATATACATTTTATTACAACGTTTGTTTCTCATAGTTTCAAAAAGTCTTTTAAATATAGCACTAGTATTTTTTAATTTAGATGTTTTCAAAGATCAAATTTTCTAAGATTTATGGTTGCACTTACGCATGTATGTAAAAATTCAAATAAAAATTTATGGATTTGTGCAAGTTGGCTGTCAACTGATGATGACTCACTCAAGTGAACCTCTGATCGTCAAGTTGTATGAATGGCGTTACATTTAAGCAACACGTACCTACACTCAAACTTTATAAGCAATAAATTTTTTTTTTGATGAAATAACTTTTTGTTAAACTTATTATGAAAAAAATTCTTTATAAAATTAGTTTTTCCCATTGAACGCCGGTGTTTTCAAATTTAAATTTAACAATGGAACGACTGCTGTTCAGTTTTTAAAACATTTCCTTGAATAGTTGTGACCATACATGTCGATGCATGTCTTTTTTCTTGCTGCCATGCAAATCTTTTACTTGAACAATTTCGTTGATTTCATTCAAAACTGTTGTTAAAAATTAATAATTGTAATTTTTTACTTTTTTTCAGAACAGACTGCCTCGTTTTGCTTCAATACAACGTACGCACATACATGTATGTATAAACACAAACCCGCATTGAAACATATATACATACATGCTTGTGCGTTTGAACAAATCTTTGTAATAGTTTTTTTTTATTCTGCATTATTTTTTTTTATGAATGATTAAGAAGTAGTGTATAAATTTTGATACATTTGTTTGTTTTGAAATGCCTGTAAAATTTTAAATGGATTTGAAACTGTGTACAATTTGATTAGAATAATTGGTGTTTGTTGTCTTCACGTCCCTTCAACATGGCTCTAGTCATGTGTTTGCAGCGTTTTAAAGACTTTAGTTAGCCTGACTAAATTTCGTTCCAAGAGAGCTTTATAATTACTTATTGCGTTATTATTTGAAATAATATGAAAACAATTACAAAATAATCGAAGAAACAATTTGGCATGACGGTGATTGATTTCTAAATATAGGCACCGCTTGTGAGGCCAGCTAACAATACGCGTCGACAACTGGCTGACTAGTTGGCTGACTGGCTGGTGACTAATGTGGGCTCATCGTGCGTGTGCTACGCATCTTCAACGCTTATTATGCCGCAGAACTATTTTCAAATCACTTAATAATTCAAACGATCATTAATTATTTCATAATAATTCCAAAAAAATTGTCTCCATAATTTTATTTATTTATTATAATACAGATTAAAATTATCATAATATAATTTATTACAATTATATCACAAACAACTGGTTAGTTAACTTCTGGAGGACGGCATTTCAAATGCAACGACGACGTTCACGACGAACTATCAGCAGATTGCAACACATTTATGGAATAACAATGCATAACACAATTTATTGAACTGTCTATATAAATATAAATATATATATATTATAGCGTATATAATATATATATATATATATATATATATATATATATATATATATATGCAAATCAATATACATATTAATATATATATATATATATATATATATATATATATATATATATATATATATATAGATGTGTGTGTGTGTGTGTGTGTGTGTGTGTGTGTGTGAGTGTGTGTGTGTATTTGTTTTATAATATATATATTTAAAACAAATGAATTTGTTTACGTGTTTACTGAATTTGTTCTAATTTAGTTAAATAAATAATGCGTGAATAATTGCGAGTCGAATGACTATTTTATGCATTATACTATAAGTTAACAAATAAATGAATGAGCGTTCTACCATTTCTTACCCAGGTTTTAAGTACCATTTTCAAATTTTAAAAGTTGGCGTATTGAAATGTTACGTTAAAAAAAACCAATACCTTCTGTCGTTTTTAAAATTTTTATGACAGAAGATGTTAATAATTAATTAATTAATTAATTAATTAATTTAAACCAATCGTACCTACAAAACAAATTAAAAATACTTTCAGTCATTCTTCTATTCATTCAATTTTTTAAAAACTAAATTAATAGATCTTTTTTTGTTACAATTTGTTCGCTAGGTTTTCAAATCGTTTTCCAGACCTACTCTCGACATTTCCATTTTGTTCCAAAATATTATTATTCGTATTTACGTTTTAATTCATTTATTTACACGTCTTTGAAATTGCAAAAACATCAAAATAAATTGTTCATGATATAATTTTAAACGCCGTAAACGAAAATATGTTGCCTGCTAGAGAGCAGATGTGTAACGGTTCGTAAAAAATTTTAAAATAGTAAATAACGCAAAACGTTCGTAAAAAAATTTGAACCGAGTGCAGCTGAGCAGTGGTTGTGTTGGGGTGGATGATGGAATGGTGGAGAAGGTGGTAGATGATGATGATGAGGAGGAGGAGGAAGAGGAGGAAGAGGATGCCAGGTAGCGTCTGAACAGGTCTGCCGCATCTTAAAAATTAATTATTTATACATTTTGTATGATCAATCATTATTTTCCGATAGCTATATGTAAAATATGTAAAAAATTGTATGCTTACCAGGTTTTGAGTTGACGAATTTATAAGTAGCTAAGAATCCCGTTGCATCATACTCGTCATCCGATTTGAAAAACACTTTTAAAAAATTGCTTTCAGAAATTAATGACGTCAGAGATGTTCTGCTTTTCAGCTTTTGAAATGTCCTTGACCTCAAACTGGAGATGGCCAGACGTAGGTTAGATTCTGAACCACAAAGTCGAAGAGTTTGATCGTATTTGTTGTAGAAATGATAGTGTTTCTGGCTTTTGTGCTTCTGTTTGCTGGTTAGGTAGTTTCTGTCGTCATCGGTGATGGCGTGGCGACGGTGAGCTGCAAATGGCTGCTGAAGTTCTCGGTCCATAGGATCGCTCAATTGTTTTCCTTTGTCATGAGTTTCAAGTTGGTTGATGTTTGCTTTATGGTTGATGTTTATAGTTTTCTTGATGCTATTGTGATATTTTCTGTTTGGCAGGTTGTTGCTGTTTGAAAGTTCAACGTAATCACTTTGCGTGTCCCTGGAGCAGCTTGACGTTGTTTAAACATATTTTGTTGTTGTAAGCATCATTAACGCATAAACACACACAAACACACGCACACATACACACACACAGACACTCACACACACACACACACACATATATATATATATATTTCAAAAATTCAACACTACTTTCAACATTGTTCAACTTTTTTATATTTCTTTTTAATTTATTGATGTCAGAGAAATTAGACATTATATTGTTTTTTAAAAATTTTTATTAAATAAATTTGCAAATAGCTATTTCGAGTTATATATAACTCATCTTCAGTGCATTA
>NW_008705254.1:6606563-6630735 GCF_000326865.2 Helobdella robusta
CATATATATATATATATATATATATATATATATATATATATATATATATATATATATATATATATGTATATATATATATATATATATATATATATATTGGTAATAGACTGTATATATATATATATATACAGACTCAATAACAGACTCACACACACACACACACACATACACAGACTCAATATATATATATATATATATATATATATATATATATATGTGTGTGTGTGTGTATGTGTGTTTATATATGTTCATATAAAACGGGATTTAACTTTATGAAGTTTAACAAAATGTAATGTAAGGAAATGTTAACAAAATGTCATGTAAAGTTATGAAATTTAAACAAAACTTCTTTAAATCAATTGTAACCGAAATGTCATGTAATGTCATGTAATTAAACAAAATGTAATGTAAAGAGATAAAATGTAAACAAACCCAGGCGCGATTCCTTCAACATTGAAGTGCAGAAAATCAATTTCTACTCTTTCATTGCTCCGACCGAAGAATAAAAACTCACATTCCGTTGCGCGCGGATACAAACCCGGATAATTTGGTGTTGAAAATTGTCCGTCCGTGCTGCTACTGTTGCTATAGAAGCTGAAGGAACATTCTGGTATTTAAAATTTTAACATCTATTTATTCCTCATCATCTTATCTATCGACGCTTTTAAGTATAAAGACTTATGAGTATTTGTTCCATCGACAAGAACAATTAACAGAATAAAAAATGAGATATTAATAATAACCTGACATACGACTTGACAAAAAAAACAACAGAACGCAATTTATACAAGACAACCAACCTACCACCACAGTGACAACAATATAGCATCAACAACAACAACATTATATAAACAACAACATAACAACACAAACAACAGCAACATACACAGCAATACAAGCAAACCACAAACAACAGCACAATAAAAACCTGATGGAGCATTTTGTTGTCCCCACTTTGCTGCGTAATCTGTGCATGTTATGGGGAGGGAGAGATGCAATAAGTTACATTTTAACGCCAGGAAAGGTTATTTTAATGGGAATGAAACATTTGTAAATGTTGCGACGCGAGTTCTATAAACTTGAGATTGAACAACGAAGTTGAATGATTGGGAGGTGAGGGAAAAGCAAAAGTTTCATTAAATTTAAATCCATTGCGAAATGTAGTGATATGTGTTTGTGGCTTGAGACTTGCAGCAACAACCACGCGAGGAAATTTTTTTTGATCCTTTAGCATTTTGTTCCCTTTCAAGGCCACATGGTTTCCAGTTGTGCAACAAAGAAGCTGGAAACATTACAAAACCAATACAACCTACCCAGCATGAAAGATGCAGAAATCTGTGCAGTAAAACTTTTGAAAATTGCTAAGAAAGCTGAACAAACGAACAAAAGCGGATCTGAGTTGCTTTAGAACTGACCACCCATCTAGCCACCTAGCACTCTGTGACTACAGAACTCGCATTGTTCTTACGAATGAGACCAATGTAAATTGTATGAAGAGGAAATGAATCAGTCACACACCTATGGCTTGAATGTCAGGTCCTGAAGCACGTGAGAAGGAAGTGTATGGTCTTGGATAACAACTTGGTGAAATCTGCGAGCGCCAATTAGAGGCGGCAAAATGGTAGTGGTAGTAAACAGACTGAAAAATGTTAGTGAACAGACTAGAAAACAACTAACCAAAAATGTGCAAATGCAACAACAACACGTTGCTTTAGTATACTTAATTCATACCAACGACATAGGATCAACGACGACAAGAAGAAAGCAACCGAAAAGAATACATAAGAATTTTTTAATAATCATTGTTTGTTACCTTTGTGTAGTTTCAGTTGTTTGTTAAATGTTATAAATGTCTCATTACAAATTCAGGTCGTTACGTATATGGTACGTGTGTGTGTGTGTGCGTGTGCGTGTGAGAAAGAGAGAGAGAGAGAGAGAGAGAGAGGGAGAGAGAAAGAGACAGAAAAAGAGAGGAAGAAAAAAAAAAGTAAGTGTGTATGCAAGCTTGTTATGTGAGCGAGTGTGGACGTGTGTATGTTTGGTGCGGCGTATCCACATTCGGAATATCCAATAAATATTGATGTAACAAAATGCTGGCAAATAAAAGCACTTGGTAAAAAAATAGAAAAGAAATGTTGAGAGAATGAACGATGAAGATAGCAAGCTGCAGACACAAAAATTGAAGGTCGTAAAATAATTTTGAAATAATTAAAAAATTAAAAATCATAATTGAAACTGACCGGTAACAAAATGAAATTGTCCCTTGAAATTGATGCTGTAAAATTGTTGTTGTAATTGCTGATGTTGTTGTTGCTGCTGCTGTTGTTGTTGCTGCTGATATTGTTGTCGTTGATATTGTTGTTGTTGTTGTTGATGTTGTTGTTGGTTTGGATGTTGGTGCCCTTGCGAAGGCGGTAAAAATAATTTTGATTGTGGTTCAGTCTCATCGTGTTGTCGATAAATGTAATGATGATGGTGTTGTAGTTGATGATACTGATGTTGTTGTAGCTGTAGTTGTTGCAACTGTGGTTGTTGTGGCTGTGGTTGTTGTGGCTGTGGTTGTTGTGGCTGTGGTTGTTGTGGCTGTGGCTGTGGTTGTTGTGACTGTGGTTGTTGTGGTTGTTGTGGCTGTTGTTCATATCGCAAAGGTCGAGTAAGCACCACATGTATTTCTATCACACCGTCCGGTCCACTCATATAGCTGTACACTTTTTGTGGTGATGACGACGACGACGACGGTGATGCTGGTATTGTTGGTGGTGATGATGATGGTGGTGACATCGTCAACGATGATAATAATGATGACGCCGAAGATGACGACGAGATATAAAAAGGCGATGATGATGATGATGATTGTGATGATGATGACAATGACGATGTTGGCAGAAAATGATGAAACAAATTGTTTTTTGACGAGGAGGATGTTTTTGATGTTAGTGCTGGTGGTCTGCTTGTTGTTGTCGTTGTTGTTGTTGTCGGCGATAATAACGTTAGTGACGATAAAGTTGACGATGACGATGATGATGTTAGAGGTGATTTGAATGATGGAGGTGAGGGATTCGTCCGTAAATTCGCGGATGAAAGTGAAGAAAGTGATGAATAAATCGTTGATGAAGGGGGTGATGACAATGATGATGAGGTTGAAGATGGTGGTACTGATGACGATTGGAGTGGTGGTGGTGATGTAAACAATGCAGCCAAATGTGATGTAGATGGCGACGATGAGAGTGATGATGACGATGTTGGTGATGATGATGATGACGATAATGATAATGACGATAGTCCCTGAATTCTGCTCAATTGACCTTTGACCGATGAGTAAACTGTTATCAGGTCATCGTACAACATCATCGTGTCTTTAATGGCGTCATCACTGCATTCATTTGGGTGATGATGATGATGATGGAAATATTACGAGAATGTACGAGAATGATGACAGTGATTACGAAGTCAATAATGATAATAACAGTCATAATAACGATGATGATGCTATTGTTGTGTGGATAACAAATGCTAACGATGCTGCTGATGTTGTATAGGTGATGAAGTTGTTTGATGACACAGATGACGTTGAAGATAACAGACTAAAGAGGAAAGCCATTTATAATGATGAAGATGTTGATATATTCGATGAACACGTGGTGGTGAGCCATAATGATAATTTGCACGCAATGAATAATAATTGTTAATTGTTGAATGGAGGATGTAATGAGGATGTGTTCTAAGAAAATGATGAAAATGAAGATCAGTAGGTAATCTCAGGTTGATTTAGAGATGTTACTCAGACAAGTTCTGTCAGAGTTGTGTAAACAACTGCAATATAAACAACTGCAATATAAACAACTGCAATATAAACAACTGCAATATAGACATGATGCGATGATGACGTATGCGATCGACAAATTATTAGATAGATTGCTTTAATCACAAAGTTTTCATCACAGATTGTAACTTTGGGGAAAATATCAGCCACTTTGCCCGCTGGGAAAATGTGATTATTTAGTCATCGTCACAGAATTTTGTAGTTTCGGATTGAATCAACCTCCAGTTAATTTGAAATTTTTGTTTCAAAGTGGTGATTACGCAAATTTCAAAAGATGCTTTTCCATGATGTTTCTACAACTGCTGACAAAAAAAACAAAACTCAACAGTTGAGGAAAGCTGGAATATGTTTTGCAAAATCATAAATGATTTAACACAAATTTATTATTATTATTATTAACGGGGTTTAAAGTGGTTCAGAAAATTGTAGTCTGTGTAAGAACCACTACTAATTAGATCTCCTAATATCCTATCTGTCCGAGTTTGGCTTTGAAGCTGTTGAGTGAATTCACAGAGACTGCATCATCGCTTAGCTCGTTCCAGGCGTTGACCACTCTACTGCTCTTTATTTTTCCATCCGAGTTTTTGAAAATCTTAAATCTGTGTCCTCGTAGTTTATCAATGTTTACTAGCCTGAAAAATCTCGAGTATGGTGTTGTTTCTCTGTTCGTGATCAATTTGTACGTTTGGATTAGATCTCCTCTGCATCTTTTTTTTTCTAATGATGTTAAGTCGCATTTTTTCAATCTCTCATCGTATTCCATTTTTTCGATTCTTCTAATAATTCCTGAGGCTCTACGTTGTACTTTTTCTAAAACTTCCTTATCTTTTTGCATATATGGGCTCCATGCTTGAACACAGTACTCCAGATGAGGTCTGACTAGGGTTTTGTACAGTTTCAGTATGATATGCTTCTCTCTGCTGACCATTGTTCTTCTTATAAATCCTAAGATCGTATTGGCTTTGGCCGCTGCAACTGTGCATTGTCTTGACGGTTTTGCACTTTGATGAACAATGATTCCTAGATCCTTTTCTTCCTCTGTCGATCGTAGTTCTCTTTCACTAATTTTTTATTCACATCTAGCGTTCTTCCTTCCTAGGTGCACGACTGCACATTTGTCAACGTTGAAAAGCATTTGCCAGTCCTTGGACCTTTGGTACAGTCTTGCAAGGTCTTTTTGCAATATTTCCGCATCTTCATCGTTGTTGACTTTCGCACATAATTTGGTATCATCTGCAAACTTTGAAATCTTAGAGACTATTCCTTCGTCGATGTCGTTAATGTATATCTCAAATAATAGCGGTCCCAATACCGATCCCTGAGGCACGCCACTTGTTACGTCTATCCACATCGAGTTTATTCCTTTTATCCGCACCTGTTGTCTCCTATCTTTCAACCAATTTTTTATCCATTGTAGCAGATTTCCTTCTATCACACATGCCTGTAATTTTTTGGATAACCTTTTATGTGGCACCTTATCAAATGCTTTTGCAAAATCTAAATATATTACGTCTACCGAGTTATCCTGCTCTAGGTTAACATAAATATCTTCAAAAAAATCCAATAGATTAGGTAGACAGGATCATCCTTTCATAAAACCATGTTGGCTGTCATTGATTGATTTGTTCCTTTCAAAAACACAGGAAGGTATTTCACTTTTAAAATGACCCCTGAGTTGCACAGGCTCATTAAACTCAAACTTTATTACTGGGGAAGAACATACACGCATGGAAAAAACGAATTGATGTTTTAACGTCAAGCAAGAGAGAACGTATGAAAATTAACCAGATTATTAAAAAGAGAGAAGCAAAACGAAATAGCCAGAAAATTCAAAATAAACCCAAAATTGTTTTGGAAACATGTAAACAACGTTACTCATTCTAGAAATAAAGTCAACCTTTTAATTCATAACAATGTTGAGATTGTTGATGACAGAGAAAAAACATGCATTTTGGTAATATATTTTGCATCGGTCTATAAGGAAGATTCTAATTTCGTGGATGATGACAATTTTTTCAATCCGGTGCTACCAGAGGGTGCGATGGAAGAAGAGAAAATAGATGAAAGCATGGTACTCAAAAAACTTTATGGTCTGAACCGCAATAAATCACCTGGCCCTCGAGCGTTGTGGGAGACAAGACAATTATCTACTACACAAGTATTTTTGTCAAGTTTTTCTACAATTATTAAATACAGGAATAATTCTCGATGACTAGAAATTAAGCTAAGTAGTCCCTATATATATAAAAAAGGTAGTAGAAGCTCTGCCACCAATTATAGACCAGTGACCTTGATATCAACGTCTTGTAAAATTATGAAATCGATTATGACTGAAAAAATAAAAAATCACTTCGTCAAAAATAATTTATTTTCTCATAGACAATATGGATTTTTTTCATTTCGATCAACAACTCTGCGGCTGCTTAAATTTATGGATGAGATTACACAAGCTATAAAAAATGGTGATGCCGTTAACTGACCTTGAAAAGGCCTTTGATAAAGTGTCGCCCACTAGACTACTATTCAAATTAAATAAATGCAAAGTACATGAAAAATCGATATTATGGATAGAGTATTATTTAGTCAATCGAACATTCAGAATTATGGTGCCCACACTCACTAATATAACATTTGACGACGACAAAGCTGTCGAGAAGACTCACGATGCACGTACCAACTGGCGCTATAAAGAATCACATGAAAGATAAACATACTTAAATGAACTTTACAATCCACCATATGAAAATTAATACACACATATATGCACACATATATAACATGAGGTTCCAAAAATAGTTTAAGAATATATTTTTAAATATATACAAACAAAAATTTAAGAATAATTACTCAATAGTTCTTCTATATTATTATTGGATTTCTAATATTGAAAATTTCATGCGTTTAGTGAACAGATTTAACTTATTGAACAATTTGAATTTTACGGGTAAAATATTCCACAAGGAAACCCTCAAAGAAAAATCGGTGATTTTAATATCAACAGTCTGAAATACGGTTGTTGATAATTTTTTAATTGCCTTAAGTTTTTATAATTAAGACATGGAGTTTGAAAAAAAATTAAAATAATTTGATGTAATAATTTACTATGAACTTTAAACATAAATTTGAATGAGAAAAGTTTGAAAAAGATTTTTTCTTTTTTAAAATATTGAGAAATTTTTTCTTATTAAAAAAGGCATCTTATAAAATAATAATTATATGCTAGGCGTAAATGAATAGATGTGAAAATGTAATGCAATTTATTCTCGAATGTTTATAAACCAGACCGTGTTCTTCAAGGCTTTGTTATAGATTCCTTGCTATTAATTTTATATATCAACAATCTACCAACTCATTTGAAACACAAAACAAAACTGTTTGCAAATGGTACCAAAATCATGAATGCTGTGTCTGCAATAAAGGAGGTAGTTGATCTTCAAATTGATTTAGACACGGCATTTAAATGGACCAAAAAGTGTTTGGTAATGCATAACGGATTAGTTAATAAAAAAAACCCTCGGTATCTAAATGAAAAACTTCCTGTCGAGTCTAATTCTGAGAAAAATCTTGGAGTGGTTGCTTGACTTATCTGAAATGGAAAAATCGAGTCATTTGGTTTAGACACGGCATTCAAGTATCAGTTTGGTCCCTTTTATTTTAAAAGTGATATTGAAATGATTGAAAAAGTCTAGCACAGAGCTACAAAATTAGTTCTATCGATAAGAAATTTCACTTACAACGATCGTCTTTAAAGATTGGGACTAAAAACTTTGGCGAATAAAAGAAAATAGGGAGAATTGATTTAAATATATAAAAGCCTACAAAAAATAGACAAAATTGATTTAGTAAATTGATTTAACAATATCGAAACTAGGACACGTAGTCACTGCTTGAAATATTACAAAAAGATAACTAGACAACAAATCAATAGAGTGGCCAACACATGAAATTCATTGCCAAAAGTATTTGTCGAAGTGCAAACAGTAAAGAGTTTCAAAGCAGGTATTGATTGTTGGATGAACAACAATTAATCTTTGACTCAGCTGTGCTAGCATGCTCTCTGAAAAATTTCTACTACTACTGCTACTACTGGGAACTTCATGTTCAGCAGGAATTCTCGCTAATATGCTTGCTGTAGTTAAATTTCCTATATGGAAAATATAAACACTTTTTGTCTGACATAATGAACAAAGAAAACCAACTGTTAAAAAAATTAATTATAAATTTTTTGCAATAAGCGGATCACAAAAGATAAAGTTTTCATAAAGCTTGTTTCGGCTTAGAGATGTTTGTATAAATTGGTCAGTTTCATAAATGTTTGAATATTCATCATGGCTTGAATATATTGAGACCATGTTCATTGAAGATGGGCTTCAAACTGATTTTAATATGCAAATGTTTTCATACATACTTAATTAAGTGATGATTTTCATTAAGTTGCTGACGATGCTGCTGTGGTTGTTGCAAAAGCTGTATGCTCACTTCATCAAACGTGACAACAACCCTTTGATGTGGCTGACTGTAGAATGTATATTTGCAATGCGGGATTGTTTTTGCAGATGAGATATTAAGTGGAGCATGGAACGAGCTCTCGTTTGGATTTCGTGAAAGTTGTTGTTTTCGGGAGGGATGCTGATAATATTGATAATGCAGTAGTTGTTGCTGATGTTGCAGCAGTTGTGAGTTTGGATGCTGTTGTTGATTAGCTTCGTAGTTGATATTTGGTTGCTTTTGGTCGTGCTGTTGAAATTGCTGCTGCCGAATTTGTTGTTGTTGAAGTTTTAGTTGGTGTTGTTGAAATTGATGTTGGTGATGTTTCTGAGTTTGTTTCGGTTGGTTTGTTTGTTGGTAGGGAAACGTGAATGAACCACTTGAAGCTCGTACATCATTGCTGAAAACTTTGACATGGCAAGGTGACTGATCTGCAGAGGTGATGATGATGATTGTCGTAATGATGATGATGACAAGGCTAATTATTTATTATCATTATTATTACAAAAAACACGAGAGCTGGCAGATTTATACTTGCCGACTGTTTTTATGAGTTTTAACTTTTAATTGAGTTTTATAAAGTTTAATAGTTTGAAAATTGGTTTGAAAGAAGCGGAATAATTATGGTGGTCAAATAGATTTTATATAATTTTGATTTTAAAAATTTATTTTACATAATCTTTTTTTATGCCTAACTGTAATGTTCCTATTTTTATAAAAAATTTATTTATGTTTAGAAGTTTGGTTTCGTCCATTTGATATGTGTGACCTTCTGTAACAAGTGGTGCCAATCCAACAACAATTAAATTGTCAGCAATGCTATGAAAACTACAATTAAAAAATGAAAAGTTTGTTGGGTTAGTTGAAACGATGTGAGAATCATGTCCCAGCCTGGCCTGGTTTGAATGCAGTCGGTCGGAAGATGGACGGCCCTCACATACCCCGGTAGGATGGAGAGTGCAAAAAATTTAATTGTACGTTATGATAGCAGCTCTGCATTTGTCAGAGATGTATAACATAGAAAAAAATTTACTGAATGTGAATTTAATTAATTAATTTGTTTATATTAATTTTTTGCATGCGATTAAAATTTTGTAAAATTTGCATGAGAATGAAATTTTTTGTAAAGTTAATTAGGTATTGTTGTCATATTTTTTTATTTAATAAGACTTTTCCAAAATTTATTCTTTTCAATTTTTTTTCTATTTATTTAACAATTGATTTAATTTTCTTTCATAAGAATGTACTCACTCACCGTATTCTTCAACTGGTTTGCTGACGTCATCTTCTAATTTAGAGGCCTCTCTAACTGAGTGCAGGGATGAAGACGAAGATGAAGACGATGACAAAGTAGGAACGGATGAAAGGCGATTGTCTACGTCATCTGTAGGATGATTACAAAGTCACGTTATTCGTTAGTCATCGGAACTTGTTGCATTAGTTGATTCGCAAAGTTGTGGATCTGATTCGTTTTAAACTTTCTAGCAAAAGATCGATGATCTCTATTTAATTTATGCAAAAAAGACAGTTTAAGAAATTTAATTTTTGGTCAATCTGAAATCTAAAATGGTTTCGCTGGTAAATTAATTTGCTCGATGTTATTGGAATGAAGATGGATGCGCAAAATATTTAGAAACTAGCGTGTGTTGATGATGTGGCTTGAATTCAATCATTTGACTGTGATGTCATGTGATGTGATGATGATGATGAAGAGCCCATCATAGAGTTTTGATGTAACCTTTTTTTTTGTTCTAGACTTTTAAACAATGCATTTGGTAAATTTTTAAAAATTAATTAAATAAAAATGTATTTGAAAATAATGCTTTTATGGAAATTTTTTTATAAAGTGTCATAAAATTGAGACAGCAAATTATGGGTTCCTACATGCGGCAGTAAGGTTAATCAGCCAATGTTTCAAAAAACATTTACAAAATTACAACGAAAAGAAAAATTTAAAAACATACCTTTCAAATTTATTTTGACTAAAAACTCAATTGAAACCAAAATTTTTTAAAATTTGCATTGAATAAAATTTGGCTCTCTTCCCCGCATCAATGCGACTCTATAGCCCGATCAAATTTCACCAACCCCGTAGAGTGGCACTTAGATCTACTTTATTAATTTATTTATGTTATGTCAAAGTTTATATTTTCAATCTATTGGTTAAATTAACTTAGTTTTGTTCCATATTTTAAATCGCATCATATATGCATATGTCTTTCAGAAATTTTATTAATTTAACTATATCTTCTTTTGTTTCAAAGTTTGCATGAAGTGTTTTAGGAATCAATTTATGATATTTATGAGTAACTGAATTTTCGCATGCTATTATATGTTGTATTGTTAAATTGCTATTGCAGTATTGACATGTTGGTTGTTCAGTTTTATTAAGTATATAACTATGGGTTAACATTGTGTGGCCTATCATTAATCTATTTATTTTGGATATCATAAACCTATTATTAGATAATTTTATTCTTTTTTGATCAATAAGGGGGATTATTTGCTTTAATTGCGTCTTCGAATAACTCCATTCATTTTGCCACAGTGTGTAAATGTATTTATTTATTATTGTTTTTATGTCTGTATAAAGCATATCATTATTCAGCGTTGGTTTTTGATGTGCTGCTAGAGCTAATTTATCTGCTTTTTCGTTGCCATCAATCCCTATGTGGCTTGGCACCCATATTATCTCAATACGGCAATCATTTTGAACGATTTTATGTATTTTAATTTTTATAAGTTTAACTAAGTTATTATTATTTTTATATTGTTTTAAAGCTTGAACACTCGACAGAGAATCTGTTATTATGATAATTGTTTCATTAAATGCATTTTTAATATGATCTAAGGCCATGTTGATTGCCTGGAGCTCAGCAGTATAAATGCTTGTGTCATCTGGTAAGTGCGCTGAAATCTCTGTTTCGCCTATAATAGCTGCTGCCGTTGTGGATTCATTCATTTTAGATCCATCAGTATAAATTATTGTGCTTCCTGTATTATGGTAAACATGTTCTTTAATTATTGATTGAATTATGTGCTGCTCTTCATTTTTTTTGTATTTTGTTAAATATAAGTTTATCATAGGTTCATTTATTTTCCAAGAGGGGATAGATATGTCAGGGTTCTTCAAAATGTTTCTATATTTAATAGCCTTGATATGTTTTTCAATGTGTAAATAAAACGGAGTTATTGTCTTGGGTTTTTTAGAGAATTTGTTTATAGAATTTTTAGATGTAATATATTTGAATGACGAATTATCTGGGTTGGATATTGTTTTAAGTAATAATTGAGGGAGATTTTAATATATCTTAGGTGCAGTGGTATCTCATTTGCTAAGACATGAAGACTTGTTGATAGTGAAGTCTTATAGGCACCTAGACATAATCTCAATGATTCGTTTATTATTGGTAATAGTGATTTTAAGTAGGATTCTCTAGCTGATCCATAAATTTGAAGTCCATATTATATTATTGGTCTAACTTTAACTCGATATACTATTAATAACTTTTCGCTATTTGCACCCCATTTATAGTGAGAAAGTGCCTTAATTATATTTAAAGATTTGAGACATTTAGATTTGACATACTGTATATGAGGTAAGAAATTGAACTTATGATCAAAAACTAAACCTAAGAATTTTATTTTGTTTTCAAATTTTATGGGTGTTTTGTCTATTGTTAATTTTGGAAACTTTGTTTTTCTTTTTTTTGTGAATAATATAGCTACAGTTTTTGATTCAGAAAATAAAATTCCGTTTTCTATTGACCATGTACTAATTTTATTTAATAATTTATTTAATGTACTTTCAATATTTTCTATATTTTTGTTTTTATATGCAATCATGAAGTCGTCTACGTAAAGACATTTTAGCATGTCAGGTAGAATTATATTGCATAGACCGTTGA
Source organism: Helobdella robusta (assembly GCF_000326865.2). NCBI lineage: Eukaryota > Metazoa > Annelida > Clitellata > Rhynchobdellida > Glossiphoniidae > Helobdella > Helobdella robusta. Next base: position 6,618,783 of record NW_008705254.1, read on the forward strand.
TTTTCATGCAGAAAAGTGTTACAGTGTATGGGCATCGTGCTGGTCGGCGGAGATGCAGTTTAAATGGTTTAGATGTAATCGGGTATGCTACCAATAGCACTGACGTGCGGGGTGAAGTCTGCATCGGCGGTCCGGTCCGGTGCCGTTGATTGACGGCTCGCCCCCTGTGTATTCGGTCTGAGATTCAAATAAATAAATCAAGAATGCACTAACGAATATGTCTATAATAATATGTAGAGATATGCATAAAAACATTCATATGAGAACACTGAGCGACTGCTATGGGTGGACCTCTTGGTGGAGGCCCGAAAGCCGGAGAGCAAAGCAAATTGAGATTAGAATTGAGAATCCTCAAGGGTATGTCGAGTGTTCGCTGTGGCGAGATTCATGGTGAAGGCTCAATCGCCAAAGAGGAAGGGGAATAAGGCATGAGAACCCTCAAGAGCATGTCGAGCGTCTGTCATGAGCGAACCTCATGGTAGAGGCTCAATTGTAAGAGGAATAGGGTAAGTTTTGAGAACTCTCAAGGGCATGTCGAGCGTCTGCTGCGGGTGAACCCCGGGGTAGAGGCTCAATTGCCAACAGGAAGGGGGTAAGGCTTGAAAACTCTCAAGGTCATGTCGAGTGTCTACTGGGGGTCGGCATCATGGTGGAAGCTCAATTTCCGAAAGAAAACCCCTTTTTTTTTTTTTTTTTTTTTAACAATCAGAATCTCAGATGCGTGCATAGGGGGTGGGACTTTGATTGGCGGCACTGGCGGTCGGTGCAGATGCCCTCCGCATTGAATGTGTTTATTTATGGCATTAGTGGATCACGATACGATACGCCGGTCTAGATGATGTCAATATACATTTGCTATAAATATAAATATAAATTGCTTGAATAGTAAATCAGTATGAAAAAAAAATTTTTTTTTTTATTTTTTTTTTTTAATTTTTTTTTTATTTATTTTTTTTTATTTATTTTTTATTTTTTTTAAATTTTTTTCCCCGTCTTAGTGCTTCAATGTGGTTTGTTTAGATTTCCCTGCTCTGTAATAGATGGCTCTTTGGATGTATAACTAAGAATTCAAAATAAGCAAAATAAATTGATGCAAATTGAATGTATTGAAATAGTAATAAACAAATAAAATAGAAAAATAAAAGTTTAAAATATATATAAAAAATATATGTATTTAAGTATGTATATATATTCAATCATGACTTAAATATGGCAAAACATAGCACCATTATGGGAGCTGCAATGCCGTTAAATTATGAATAAAAAAAAAAAAAAAAAGAATAAAATTTGAAGCAAGTAAAGATGGCACAAAAGGCTCACCATGCAATCCAGGTCTCCATGCACTCTGATCTCGGTTGGGCAACGTGTTGAAATGCTGATATCCTGACTCAATCATGTTTCTATTATTGGAAAGCATCGTTGTGACAGAAGCAACTGATGTTGTGGCTGGTGTGGTCGCTGTTGACATTGTTGTTGTTGGTATCTGACTTGCGTTTAAAAATTCAAATCTGCCAGCAAATCTCTGAGCGTCCTTTGAATATTTTTTTTCAAAAGTTCTCAAATTAATTTCCAAGTGTCGCGTCGAAGATGTGTAAACAAACTCGTTGTTTGATTTGTCAGGTCTGCCACAAATACGGGCCCTGATTGGCTGGTTTGAATTTAAATTGTCGTTTTCGCGGTCAACCATGTAGAGGCAGTCTGAAAGATTTCTGATTCTTGTTTTGTTGTCACTGTTGTTGGGGTTGTTTATGGTGTTTTGTTGTTTGTAGTTTGTTGCTGTTGTATTTTATTTTGCTATATTTTGTTGCCTGTTTCTGTTTTGTGTTGCTTTGTTGTTGTTGTTGTTTTGTTATTTGTGTTTTGTTGCTGTTTGTTATTGTTTATAAATTTGTGTTTTTCGTGTTATGATTGCTACTTTTTATGAAAATAAATAAGACATGATCGGTTACGGGAATGGGAATTTGAAAATTTTCAATTCCAAGGTATCGATAAAGAAATGTTTCCGATGTATTCAAAAATTACAATGTACTGGTATTTTCCGATCCGTCAATCCAATCCTGGTAAAACCTTAATTCAACGATATCGGTAAGTACCTTCAATCAATCACATAAATCCCACATACACACATACGTACATACATACATACACACATACATACACACATACATACATACATACATACATACATACATACATACATACATACATACATACATACATACATACACGCCCTGCCTTCCTTAGATTTTTTGCCTATATGTATCGAGCTCCTTGGACCCATGGACCCGAATACTTCAAAATTTATTAAAACATTGTGTAAAATGATTGGTGTTCGGTCAGGTGACAACAGAGAGTTCCTTTTTGCAATAAACCACATCTCGTGTTTGTTGCAGCGATTTCTGCGTGTTTGTGTGTCGGAAAATATTAATTTAAACGCCGACGTGTGAGACTAACGATACATTAAAGTGTTAACCTTTTTAATCAGATGTTTGACTGTTTGGTGTCATTCATCACGATTTGGTTTTAACATACATACATACATACATACATATATACATACATACATACATACATACATACATACATACATACATACATACTTACATACATACATACATACATACATACATACACACATACATAGCTGTTGCGTCTTTGTGTTGGCTGGGATTTGGTGCTTGGGACAGGTTGACTGTCTTGTTTATATTTATGGCGGGTGCTAAGTAATTATGCGTTATTTGGATGAAACTATAATGTATAGAGTTTTAATCAGATTTATTTTTATACGTGATGTTTTGATGGTAGTTGTTATCATTTTTAGTTTCTCTGCGAGATCCATTTTATAGTGGACTATGATGTTTGCATTTATTCTTTGTAATCATCATCATCATTATCTTTACCGTCACCAACATCGTTATCATCATCGTCACAAGCATCATCACCACCATTAAAACCGCTTAAAGCATTTGTCATACTCAATAAGAATGTTTGTCGTGCTTGAGCGAAGCCAGATGGAGGTGGTAGGAGGTAGCAAGTGAGCAGTTGGGCCGGCCATCAATTATAATGCTTCAAAACACTTATAAACATCGGATGATGTTACAAAAGACACACGCCGAAGAAGGACTTCATGCAAACAATCAAACATACAAAACACTGAAAACAACTAACCATTCTGAAAAACTCAACATACCACAAAATCAAAAAACAAAATACTCAACATACAAACAAGAAAATGTATATACCAAAAAAAATAAATAAACAAAAAAACTGAAACAAATATAAAGACTATGTAACATAAATGCTCAAACATTTCCTCCCAACAAACTAAAAAAAGTAAATTACAAATTTTAAAAGTTGAATGAGTAGAAATGTAAATGTGAGCCATGAAAAGCATCAACAAATCCGCAGCCTTGAGATAAAGGCTGACGTTCAGCACTCCAGGGGATCTTTGAGTTCCCCCACGTTTGTTTGTGTCTTCAAAATAAAAATGGAAGTACAAATGAAAAATACCACAAAATATATTTTTGCTTTGCTTCAACGCCTACGTATTTTATTATTTTATAAATCGCGTCGGATATTTTTAGCAAATTTTTACGATATAAAAAAATTTGAATTATTAGATTAGCTTGACAAACAAATGACAAATTTCAAAAAAAGAATTTGTAAATCACATTAAGTTATGAAACGCAGAACATTAAACTAAAAAGGAAGTAAGGCATATTGTTCTTTTAAAGAAGCAACCAACAGCAACAACATTCATCATTGTTTTTTGGGAGAGAATAAACAAATGTTGGCTGCAAATGTTGCAAACCCACATGACCACACGCACAAACAAGTGAACGAACACACGCACACATAAACACACAACACACTGAATACACATACTCACACTGAACCCACATACTGAACACACACACATATGAGGCATTTAGTTGCACAGACATGTTCTCATAACCAGCGACAACGCACGTCAAAGTGGGATGCGTGCTCCGTCTGGTTGTCGTGCAGAAATGCGAGTGTTATGACGAAGCCAATAAAATAGGGATGCATGCAAATGGAGGGATGTTGTATGAAACTATTTTTCGCTTTCTATAAAAATGATCGTAATGCATTTGCTGTGATCTCTGGTTGAAAGTATGCTAAGCCGTCATCGTGCAAATTAATAAATTGCAGGTTGTTTCTGAACTCTTCTTACTTTCTTGTCGCAAGAAGATAAATTATCTTCTAACGTGCTCTGTTTTGAAATACAAATTATATAGAATGAACTGAAACTACTTTGTATTTAATTGGGAGACGAATAAAAAGTTTGCCAACATGTTGATGAACAGAAATGAAGAGATACGAAATTTTTGAAATGATGAAAACTTTCGTAAAAAATCTTTTTGAAATAATGAGAAGCACAATCGTCTAACAACATTATTGCAAACAAACACCCACCCCATCAAGGAGCGTAAACCTCAAACGAAGAGACGCAGGCACGACCGAACACAAATAAACACAAGCATCGAAAATATGTGGACGAGCGCAAACAAAATTTTAAAAACAACTGAAAAAGCGACAAAAAATTTAATTAAATGAATAAATACGTACTCGTAAGCTAGCTCTAGTTTCCACAGAGACACACGAACAACCTCGCCTGGTGCCCCCCTGAATAAGTATCTACACGAGACTCCTTGGCGGTAGCTCCGCGGATAGAGAGGACTGAAAAATTGTCCCTTCTTTAAATTTCGATTGCTGTGGAAGTCTGCATCGCACTCACTGCCGTAACGTCTGATGGCGCCCGTCCATTCAAATTCCTCTGTACGGTGATGCGATGGAACACATGAGTTGTGTGGAGCGACCCATTTTTATGATACATATAAATATCACAAGTTGGCGACCAGGGGAATTTCTATTAAAAATTCGATAACGGGGGGTGGAAAAACTTTCAGAAATGTCGGCAACCTGGGAAGGGGGAATTTCCAAAAAAAGTCGATGACCGCACGAGAATTTTCAACAAAAAATTGATGACCGGGGAAGGCGGGGATTTTCACAAATTTGTTTCGAATAGCTGTTTGTACTCGCGGGCCCAACATTTAGACAGGAGAGACAACTTTTCGCTAATGGGCTTATAATGTCAATTCTCCCTTCAAAGACACTACTCTGCTTTTCCCGTTAAAATAACGACTTTCACTAACTTTTACCACAAATAACGCTCACAGTGCCACCCGGCCGCCACAAAATATCACCGAATGAGTGCTTAATAAAATGTGTGTTAAAAATATAAATAAATATTATTCATATTTCAGCATGTTGCATGCATTACTACACAAATGAATTTGTGTCTCAACAGTGATATTCAATTTTATTACAATTATAAGCACTAACAAGCACATAATTAATGATGACGAGTGCGGTCTCAATGAATCTCGTCGTGAGTGCATGCTACGCGAACAATCTTGTTATACACGGTGCTGCACATTCTCTCCAAATGCCAGTTTAATTTATTCATTTTTACATGGCCAACTTCGAAATTTTTACTTGCACATTTCACAGTGCAGCATGAAAGTTCTACCGAGAACTGGACAGTAAACGTTTTGATGTACGGCGGAAAGTCGGCATAAAAAATTTAAAAACCTTTGCGTGCCAAGAAGTGACAACATCGTTTTGAAACGTTTGAAATTTTCAACTTGTAACATTATTAAATCAATCAGCTTATAAATACAAAAATGTGTTAGTGCTGTTGCTTGCATGAACGAGTCGTCAAAAATTCGTTGCTGTCATCCTGAATTGTGAAGTTTTGCAATATTTAAAATAATTTTGTAATATTTGCGTGATATTTGCTCGATCGATTTGTGAAGCATGTTGCACGTTGCACACAAACATAATTGGCTTGATAGACCACGGCATCAAATGCTGTTTTGTATGTACACATGCGAAGATTTACTGACTGCCAGTAAAGCACAGAAAAGCAAACCATTCTCACCAGCACACATGCACACACATCCACTATCACACACCCACCCACACAGACACGCACACACATAAACACACACATATACATATATATATATTACTGTTGGAAGAAGACCATATTTTATACAGTATGAGTTATACAGAATTGCTGGCAATAATCGTTTTAAAGTTTGTCTTTTCAATTTTCCTTACTAGCATTTTCTGGAAATAGTTGAATTTGTAAATAATAGAATTATTATCTAAGTTTATCATGAAAATTTAATAAAACTGTTGTTATCCGAATTCATCATGCAGATAAACTTTGTTTTGATTTTTCACAAATCATCTTTAGAGCAGGTTTGGTTTATATAGTTTCCTTAAATAAAGCAAAATTAGACTTTTAGCAAAGTGAGTTACTTAGTTGGTGTCGTATTCTTCATCATTGTTGTTATCAAACAAATCATAAAAAGAAATGTTACACCAATCAATGATACAAATAAAATAAAACTCAGGATATACTACAATAATTGTAGGACATCACAATTGGTCTTAAAGAACAACTGCACTCCTAAAAACGATTTTACTTTGAAGCGTAATCATGTAATATAAGAATTCAAATGCCCTATTGACGACTGTGCGCGTCAACAACATTCGTATATTGGTGTTATGACATATTCACTATGAAGACGTCTCACAATGCATACACAAAGAGGATCCATCAAATCTCACTTGCAATCAACACATGCAACTCCAATAAGCCGCTAAATTCTTGACAACTCAAAATAATTAATCAAAACACCAACACAATACATCTAAAAATTGCAGAAGCTGTCATTATAGATAACAATAAACCCCAAAAAACATTCAAGAAAGAATGATAACATCATTACCAACTCGACGCCTTAATACTATCTTAAATAACAATAAAGAACAAAGAAATTACAACAACAAAGATGAAAAATACGACACCAACTAATTAACTTTGCTTTGTTTAAAAAAACTATACAACACAAACCTGCATCAAAGATGATTTGTGAAAAATCGAAATAAGGCTCATCTGCACGATGAATTTGGATAACAGTTTTATTACGTTTCCATGTTAAACTTAGATAATAATTCTGTTTTAAGAAACTGAACAATTTCCAGAAAATTCTAGTAAGGAAAATTGAAAAAACAAACTTTAATTTGATTAATGCCAACCATTCGGTAGAATTCATACAATACTGTATATTTGTAATGATAACAGGACAAATACCCCCCAGACCTTTACCCTCCGGACAAAAACCCCCCGAGCTCGGGGGGTATTTGTCCGGAGAGTTTTTGTCCGGGGGTAATTTTTCGGAAAGTAAATGTCCGGGGGTATTTGTCCTAGAACCATTTGTAATATATTGTAAATTTGACCGACAGACTTTTGTCAATGAATCTATATTTGGCGAGGAAGCCAAAGCAGCCGTTGGAGCCTTGCAACATCCCATCTCTTTGATGACCATTTGTTTCAGTTTTGTTGCTGTTGCTGTTATTTTTGTTTCCGACAATGGAGTTATTTCGGTTAAGTTGTTTGTTGTTTGTATCGTAGCTATGAATGTTGTCATGTTTACTTCCTTTCTGAAGTTGGATCTTCTCATCATTTTCTTTTTCAACATCAGCTTCTTCATCATCATCATCTTCATCTTCTTCATCATCATCCTCTTCATCGTCATCATTAGCACCTTCTTCATCATCGTCTTCGTCCTCCTCCTCATCATTATTTCGAGCTTTTCTCAGATTTCCAGCACTGATTTTCTTTTTTAAAATTTTTGTTTTGCTGAAATTTTGTTGTTGGTTGTTGTTTTGTTGATAAGGAGGTGTACTTGTTTGAACAAAACTATTTCCGTTTTGTTGTTGTTTGCGTGGTTTTAATTTTCGTTGTTGCAGTTTTGGCTGTGGCTGTTGATGTCGTTGATCTGTTTGTTGTCTTTGTGGTTGTTTTGATAAGTGCTGTTGTTGTTGCTGCTGCTGTTTTTGCTGTTGCTGCTGTTTTCGTTGTTGGTTGTGCTGTTGTTGATGATCATCATTAGGCAAGCTCCACTGTTCGTGTTGTTGTAGCAGATGATGACGATGCGTTGAAGTTTCTCGGGGAGAACCACCAACATGAGCCTCACCAGCCGTCAAATATTTCGGACCTGGTTAGAAAATTAAATTGATTTAGTAACAATGAGTTATTAGTATTATTAACAATAAATTTTTTAATTTTTTTAAACAACATTTCAATTTTAAATAAAAATAACAAGTTAAAAGTTTGACTTGTGAGAGTTCCGTTGTTATTTCGTTTCATCTCTCCAACTTCACTTTCGTCATCTCTCGGATCAGAATGAAACTCGAGGACCATGGTGCGTTTGGAGGAGTAGTAAGTGGCTGCCCCGGCAGAGATTGCCTCTTCCTGGCTGCCACACAACTCTACCACGACGGCACCACCACCCTCAATTATTTCGGGCCTTTCCAGGTCTAAGTGCAGACGCACGTAATCCACGCACCTTTTCAAGTTTTCAATTATTTTGTTATTTTAATTTTTTTATTACTGTTCATCGGTTCCATTTATTTTTCGCAATATTTTTGTTATTTCGTTAATTCAACCCTGGTGAGTCTAATTAAGGATGAATGGGCCGTTGAAATGACGTCATTAACAAGGATTGAATAATAAAATAACAACTGCAACCACAACAACCTGAAACTAAAGCAAAAAACAACAACAACAACAGAAACAAACAGCAACAACAAAAACAACAACATTAACAGCAATATGAACAATAACATCCTCAACAACATTAACAACCACAACAACAACAATTGATGCACTACAAACATCAGAGCGACCTTGAAGCATGTGTAACAAAAGCAAAACAAAATCAACAACAATATCAAAATTGGATCGAAAAAAGATTGTCTTTTTAACAGCAACAACAATAAAAACTGCACCCTTAACAATAGAAAATTCTCATATAATAATATTAATAACATTGAAAGTTTCTCACAACTAGCAGAAACAACTGAAACCTACGTAAACTTGAGAAGAACAAACCACGAAACATGATTCACTTCAAGGTTAAACAACAACAACAACAACAAAAACAACAACAAAAACAGGAACAAAAAAAACACAACAACGATCAAACATAAACAAACAACAACAACAACAACTTACTTCCCATTAACAGGTTTCCTCAGATTGAAATAGACGAATGATATCTCAATGAGCTCATGCTGCTCACCAACAAAAGTGTACAATATGCAGGCGATTCCTACAGGGTAACTTAATGGATACAATATTGACGTGAACAAGTTGTCGTTGTTGTTGCTGCCGTTGTCGTCATCGTCGTTGTCGTTGTTGGGATCGATGCTGCCGGTGCTGATTGTGTTCATGTTGTTGTTGTTTTCAAATAGCAGGCACTCGCAACCTGGATCGAATGGAGATTGAGTGGACATCGTTACTCATATAATGTGTTGTTGATACTTTAGCGTATCTCATTGTCGTACAACGATATCAACATCATTACTAACATCAACACCATTTCATTATCATCATTTCAAGAACATTGTCATGCAGACAATACGAGAATCATCATCCTTCTCAGCACCTCATCATCATGCCACATCACAATCACGTCATCACATATTCATCATTTTTATCCATTTGAAACAAAGCACGGGCCTATGCTCCTTGCTGATATAAAACATTAAAAAAATTAACACGGAAAAGTAAAATGCTACAACATTGTCAAACAAGTAGCATACCAAAATAAAATTTAAAAGAAGTATTTCATTCAATTGAGGTGAACTACATCAAACCACCTCAACTTTTAAAGTGTTCCTCGGCCGTCTTTTGCGTATTCACCTATTTAGGTACAGTAGGTACATTAATACAATATATAATCAGAGTTAAGACTGTCGTGGATACAGGTGTTAAGAAATATCACTTCATTTTCAGCTTTAATCAGTTTCTGGTTCTATTTTTCAATAATTTTTAATCGTTTTTTAACCTATTTATATAGAAAACAAACATTTTAGCCACTATTTTTCATTTTTATGAAATCAGAGTTGAGACTGTCGTAAATACAAATGTTAAATATCACTGCAAATGAAAAAAAAGGTAGTTAGAAACTTTGTTTTCTATCTATATAAATAAATTAAATTAAAAAAATGTTTAGCAAGTCCGCAACGAAGTGAAGGAGTTCTTTCCAATCTGCGGCAAACCACCATGCTGCAGAATTGCTGACAAAAATTTCCTGACATTCTTACGAGAACAAACAGCTGTTAATTCCATTTTATGATCTTTGGTTCTGGCATCGTTATTAAATGAAAAGATAGGATCATTACCACTAAACTTCATTACAAGCAGTTTGTAAACTAAAATTAGATCAACTTGCCTTCGATCTGTAAACTGTGTATGTTCAATTTCAATCTTATCATAAATTATACACCAAACTAAATTAAAATACGACTCATTCATTCATTCATTCATTCATTCATTCATTCATTCATTCATTCATTCATTCATTCATTCATTTATTCATTCATTCATTCATTCATTCATTTATTTATCCGTAGAATCAATGAGTCAAGTTAAAAGAATTTTTAATAGCAATTTGCAGATAAACAAAACGGAAGGCTCTTGTATTCATATTGCAGAACTTGTTCAGCGCCTCTCATCAGTTGACTTCAGACGCGCTCTCTTCACTTTCTTTGCTGTGGTAGGTTGAATAAATGATTATTCGATGCTCTTTGAAGTCACTTCGACTTATGGTGTTAAATTTCTTCAGATCAGCAAGCAATGCGTTCCAAGTTTTGGCAGCTGATACAGAAACTCTTCTTTTCTCAAAATGTGAAGATTTGAATTTTTGAAACTACAAGGCTCATCTCTGATGTACTGAAATATTGGATCAAACTTTGAGACAACCAGTCTGGCAGCTGCTCTCAAAACGGATTGAATATCATCTTGCAGCGGCAGGTTGATCCCACGCATCATCACGTCTCACTGCAGAAGTCAATCCTATTGCAGACAAAGCTGAAGACTAGAGCCTTTGCTGATTCAGCCGTCAGATATCGTCTCATAGCTCTTAGTCTGTGTTGTTGAAAAAAATATTGTCTTCAAAGTTGATTGACATATGATTTCATCGAGAGTTCTATTTATTATTCATATTGTCATTGTTGCTAAATTTGGCAGTGATTTATATATATATATATATATATATATATATATATATATATATATCTGACGTAAATATTCAAATAACTGACAGTGTAGGACGATGAAAGAGGAAAATGGTAACAGATGCCTGCTGGATCCGACTTTTTGTGACTGACTTCGAGTACGAAGGGATCCCTGCTTAACATGTGCAGTGAGTGAGAGACGCTGATTTTCGCATACGCTGTGTGTGTAATTGAAATATCTGCTGCAGCTTTTTATTGCAATGCTCTCAATGAAGATTTAACATGCACATGCACACTGTTATGATGAATTCATTTTCTTAGCAATGCAACAGCAATTAATGCTACAACTCACGCCACAATAACTACTGCTACTACCCATGCCACAACAATTAGTGCTGCTACTACATCAACAACTACAGCTTCCAAATGATTTCTATCATTTGTACGAAAGAAATTAACGTATCACTAATGACACTACATGGAGAGTGTTTATTGCACTGCCACAAAAACAATTACAAAATAAACGGTCATTAGTAAAACAAAAATTTCATCAACAACAACAACAACAGCATTATCAACAATAACAACATCAGCAACTACTACAATATCAACAACAACCTTATCGTCAACAACAACATGAACAACAACATGAACAACAACTTCAACAACATTGACAACAACACCAGTATCAACAACAACAACAACTTCAAAAACAACGTCGACAACAACAGTATCAACAACAACATCGACAACAACAACACTAACAACATCAACAACAACACCAACAACATCAACAACAACAGCATCAACAACAACACAACACTGGAGTGAT
>NW_008705254.1:6632184-6656178 GCF_000326865.2 Helobdella robusta
GTCCATCTTAGGACTCCTTTTAAATGCCTTATACAATTTATAGTCCATTTTTATCATTATTATCATCATCACTACTTCCATCATCATCATCATTGTTGTCATCGCTATCATCATCATCACTCTAATTTTCATCATCATAATTTTATTGGTACCTTCAGTTTCGGGTCAATTCTCATCTTGATGAACATTCTAGCCATTCATCATTCCAGCTGTCAATATCATCATCACCATCATCATCGTCATCATACCCATCATCATCGTCAACAACATCATCATCACTCTCATTATCATCATCGTCATCGCTATCACCATCATCATCATCGTCATCATCATCGTCACCATCATCATCATTATCATCGTCGTCATCATCATGTTACCAACCTCGATCGATGTGATAGGAACTTTCGTAAGCGACACAAGCTTTCTTATCTGTGGGGGTGGTGGGGGTGTTGGTGGTAGATGATGTTGGCGGTAGATGATGTTGGTGGTGGATGATGTTGGTGGTTGTTGTGTTGGTGGTTGTTGTTGTGGTGGTTGTTGTTGTAGTGGCTGTTGTTGTAGAGATTGTGTAGCGGTGGTTGTGTGGTGGTTGTGGTGCTGAAATTAGAACTAAATTGCGTTTATACCCAGAAAGAAAAAAAAGAAACAGCAGAAAGTTGGTGGGCGTCAAAAGACGTGGAGGCGATTAATGAAGGCGTGCTTGCTTACAGTTTGCCGGCACGAATGTGGTGGTGGGAGGAACTACGAAGTCATTAAGTGGTCGATAATTGGAAAGATGTTTCTTGTGGTTGTTGTGGTGGTTGTTGTGGTACTAAAAAAAACAAAACAAAAAGTATATCAAACATATTGAGATGTAAAAATGTTGAAAGTAAAAAAGTGAGTAAGTATGCCAGTTTCAAATAATCCCGCAGTGTATCAGAGGGCAGTTCTTCGAAGCAGTTGCAGATCCGCCAGGCAAGTATCAGCTTACAAATAATCATCCATCGGAGCCATAGTAGGATCTTTTTTAAATATTTCTCATCTGCCAACATCGCCCAAGTTTTTTAAACTTTTGAAATTTTAAACTGGAAAAATAAAAAAAGAAAATTGGATGCCACTTCAACAAATAAGTCAGATAAGAAGGGAGCCATCGGAAAGAAATTAAAATGAACTGAATAAGAAACATGTTTGTTAACAAAGAGCTGCATGTTTGTGCTGATGTGATGATGTGAGTGTGTGATGATGTGATTGGACGTGTGTGTGTGTGTGATGATGTGCGTGTGTGTCACTAAGTAAATGCATAGCATAATAATGCGGATGTGTAAACATGTCTCCTCGCATGTTTGTGTTTTTCCCAATTGTGTCTGCAGTTGGCTGGTTGGCTGTCCATAAGTTACATCCGCAATAAAAAAAAAGTTTAACATTAATGACTTTGTATGTCTGTATGGGAATAAAAATATGCCTGCGGTCTTTGGCGAACGATTAGACATAAAATTTATAATAAATATGTGTGTTCAAAATTTAAACAATTTAAACTTTAAATTGTTTACATGTAATTGTTTGAGAACTAGATTATTAATAATAAATATTCAAAAATGAAAAAATTCTGAAAATTATTATTTAACTGTTTTAGTGAATTGTTTTCGTTGTCATCTGAATTTTTACGTAACTTTTTTAAAGTGTTCAGTCATTTTATTATTCATTTCAATATATTTAATATATTTATTTTTTTTTTTATTTTTGAAACACGTGAAGTACTGCAATATTAAGTTATAATTTCATTCCCATTGTGAACGTTTCTTCTGCATGTTCGAGTTGATGTGAGTGCCTGCTCTACTAGTTTTATTTCACGAAACAAAGAGATGATAAGAAGTGCATTGTTTCCAGCACTCCCAACAACCCGCACATGCAGCTTCACAATAAGTCCCTTCTTTCATTCAGGTAAATATTGTCGGTTGGACAAACTTGCACACAAGAAAAACTGACATTGATGATGACGTCTTTTAATGTTGTCACTTTCTTTCACAAACTTTCATGCATATTTGTTTGAACAAAAAACGAACGAATTCGAATTGAGTGATTTGGATGCAGATATGGAAGGCTCAACCATCGTACGATGCTTCGTTTTTTTCTTATCAACATTTTAATACGAACTTCCGCTGCAGGGAAAAATATTTTTGATGTTTCATATTTATTATGAATTTCACGCGTTTTAATAAGAAATTGTTTTTTAGAAAATAAAAAATTTCAAACACAAAATTTGAATTGGAGCACGTCGCAAATGGAAATATAATATGATCGATTGGAGTGAGCAAAATGTGGTGGTCTTTGATTGGTTGATTGATTATCTGATTGGTTGGTTGATTGATATGTTATTTGATTGGTTGGTTGGTTGATTGATTGATTATTTAATTGGTTGGCTAGTTGATTGATTAGTTGATTGGTTATTTGATTGGTAGGTTGATTGATTATTTGATTGAACAAAGGCCCGATTGAAAGATCAGTCAGAGAGAGAATTGTGACTGATCAAATGATTGTGTGACCGATCGCTCAAGCAAGAATAAAACATTTCTCCTCATAAAATTACATGTTGCGTATTTCAAAAACATTTCTTATTATAAAGTATTGCAAAGAAATATTACAGAAACATTGATGGGAAACGTTAGAATTCCAGGCGGCTTGTTGCCAGATAAATAACTAATCAGAATCTGCCCTTCCATAACAAATTTTTTTTATCGTTTTGACGAAGAAGATTTTGCTGGCAGACGGAAAATGAAGAAAAAAAGAAAAATGAAGTGAAAAATAAATGAAGATTATATGAAAAAATGGCAGTACATTTTTTTAAATAAGGGGATTTAAACAAAAAAATAATTGCAAATGAATAAACGAATGAACAAACGAACAAACGAACGAATAAGCAAACGAACAAATGAACAAACGAATGAATGAATGACTTGAATGAATAAATGAATGAATGAATTGAATGAACAAATGAATTAATGAATAAATTGAATGAATAAATGAATGAACAAATGAATGAATGAATTGAATGACTAAATAAATAAACGAACGAATGAATGAACAAATCATTTTAAACATAAAATAATGAATGTTAATATAAGCGTTGAAATATATAGCAATGATTAAATGAATTGATAAATAAACGGAAATGAAGAAATTAATTTCTGTGATGGGATGGCCGACGCGATCTCGTTAATTGAAATTTTTGGCTTGCATCATCATGATCCCTTCCGTTGTAACCACCCATGATACAGATTCATTCATTTTTCATTTTTTTCAATCATTCATACATTCTTTCTTTTAATAATATATTTATTATTGATTCTAATGTCAAGCAATCAGACCAATCGTAGGTCAGTCCATCTATCATTCATTCGTTCGTTCATTCTTTCATTCATTTATTCTTTCATTCATTTATTCTTTCATTCCTTCCAATCCACTTGCCATCCATCCACCAATTTGAAACTTATAACCAATCCATTCATCTTTCCATCATATTATTTAAAACATTGAAGTAAACACACACTAACATACACCTAAACGCAATAACCATTAAGTTTTAAAATTTACTCTCATTTTTTCCGAAACCCCCAAAGAAAATTAAAAACATTTTCATTTGAACACTTATTTTGTTCTTCATAAAATGTACAGTTTTCAAAGAATATTCTCGAAATAACAGCATGATTTCGTCGTCTTCATTGTTACTATCATCCGATTGAAATAGTATCCAGAAATGTAAAGTGTCGCATAAGAGTGAGTAAATGAGTGAGAATGTCTGGTGATGGTGAGTGAATGAGTGAGAGTGTCTGGTGATGGTGAGTGAATGAGTAAGAGTATCTGGTGATGGTGAGTGAATGAGTGAGAATGTCTGGTGATGATGAGTGAATGAGTGAGAGTATCTGGTGATGGTGAGTGAATGAGTGAGAATGTCTGGTGATGGTGAGTGAATGAGTGAAAGTATCTGGTGATGGTGAGTGAATGAGTGAGAAAGTCTGGTGATGGTGAGTGAATGAGTGAGAAAGTCTGGTGATGGTGAGTGAATGAGTGAGAAAGTCTGGTGATGGTGAGTGAATGAGTGAGAAAGTCTTGTGATGGTGGGTGAATGAGTAAGGATGTCTGGTGATGGTGAGTGAATGAGTGAGAAAGTCTTGTGATGGTGGGTGAATGAGTAAGGATGTCTGGTGATGGTGAGTAAATGAATGAAAATGTTTAATGATGGTGGATGTAGAAATAAAAATTGTTGTTAAATTATGTGGCACTTGATTGTGTAATGAAGCTGGCATGCTTTTAACATGAATTGATTTTTAACTACTATTTACTAACTATTTACTAACTACTATTTACTAACTATCTGAGTTGTTCATGTTTCCAATAAGCATTAGTGTTTTCTATTGGCCATGTTATGATTAAATTCATCAGGTTCACACGGCAGCTATGTAATGTTATGAAATACAAATTCAATTAAACAAATGTTTACTCTGTAATACATCGGGTTTAATTCATGTTCATATCTGCCTTTAAACGTTGCGAAAGATGATTAGATAAGCCTGCTTTCCTAATGTTGTGCACGAATTCTCTTATGTTGCACAGAAAATTATTTTTATGTTGAGTTCTTGTACGTAATGTGAATAATCTCAGTCACTAGGTAATGTGAATCTCAGTCTTGTACTTAATGTGAATAATCTCAGTAACTATTTGCGTTTATTTCAGTTTAATAATTAAATTGAATATTCAAGAAAGCGAGGAAGCGGAATGTTCATATTCGGATTCCGACACACTCTCCAACGCTCATGAGAGGTTTCGATGTTTTTAAAATTTGATGTATGTGGTCTGTCTGTGGCATCCCGTTAAGCTGTTGTTGTTGTCGTCGTCGTTGTAGATGTTGTTGTTGCTGGATGTGATGTTTTTTCAAAATGTTTTGTTATTTCCGGTATTAGCAGTGTACCCGAGAATAATGTGATTCGGTTGGTTGTGCTGTGCGTATGTGAAAGTGGTACACTGTCGTGGTCGTGCGTGTTAGAAACATTGTTTGTTCCTCTTCTATGTGGTATTGTGTGTACAAATGTTAAGCTTTTGTTGGTTATTTATACGGAAACGTTGTATTGCTTGTAGAGTTGTATGTGCGGATGTGTTGCGTTGTTTTGCATTTTGTTTTTTATTGTATAATTCATTTTGTAATTCATTTTGTATATGCCATGATGCTGCTTGAAAATAATTTGTCATATTTTCGAAATATATTTTGCTAGAACATATTAGCAAACACACCGCACAACGAATATGAAACAGTGAACCTGCGCCAGATACGTTAAATGATCTTTCGGTTTTGAGTAAGCAGCATTCGAAGCAGATCAACAGATCAGCGAGTGCAAGTACCACACAAAACATGAATGACGCACTATTCAGACTCACTAAGATAACGTTCTACATGAGTGTTACAAGCTGTCCAGCATCCAACTCATCCAAAATACTCAAACACCTCTTGCTGCTCAGACTTCGTAACCACACAATTTTAAAAACTCCTATCTGCTTACATCTCCAATTTAGCTACCGGTGAAAATACAAAACCCCACACGATGCCACATACTTTGACCTGATCATCAATGAAACCTCGTGGCGTCAGCATGTTAGAATCCGAGAATCAACAACAGCGGCTAGTGACAGCATTGGAAAAAGATAGTTCTTGAAATTTAAATTTTATGAAGAGAGAGAGAAAGAGAGAGAGAGAAAGAAAGAAAGAGAGAGAGAGAGAAAGAACGATTCAAGGGTGTGAGATTAAAAAAATTCCTTTATTAATATTATTTGTGTTGATGATGATGTTGCTGCTGTTCTTGTCGATTATATCTATTTGGAGTTTGCAGAGGCACGTGAGGCATGCATTGAATATCACCATCGTACAGAACATACATCTATCTACTTTCCTACGAAAATGGTTCTGACGTGCGCAGAATTTCAAGACATCTCAACCTTACGTTGAAGTAAGCAATGTGCGTGTGTGAATACCAACCAACATTCATCTCGGTGATTGCTCGTATGCTTGTTAACTAACTTCGGACAAACTTGCAAAGGTTGTTTAACGTTGAAGTTTGCGCGCTTGCTGGGAATATTATTTCAAATGTATTCCTTTTTTTCCTTTTAAAATTGCTCTTTCAAACTTAATTAAATACATTTTAAAGCCATATTGGGAGTCATCAAAGGTTAAAACAAAAGGATTCTACTCCGCACAACAGAACGTGGCACACCAAAGCATATTACGACATAGCACATCCCAAAATACCTCACCACACCACATCCCAAAACACCACACCACAACACAACACACCAAACCACAACGCATCAGAACACACAGCATTTGGCGACATGGCAGAGAGCCGGGTTGAAAGTTGGATGAATTTGATGGATGGACGTGTGTGTGCTCAGACTGTTGCTGCTTCAAAGTTATCCATCAAGGTCCTTAAATATTTCCTCATCTCTTTCCACGCATTAATCAACTTCTTTTTATGGAATTGTTGCTCTTTTTTTATTCATCATTTTTAACCATTTTGCGTTTTTGTTCATTGTATGTTCCTCTAACATTTTTTAACTGTTTTTAATTTAATTTTTTTTCTAACTTCTATTTTTTTCTTTTGACGAATTTGTGCATGAAGATGGGAGTTTTTGCAAGCGCGGTGGCAATCAATCAATTTAATTTGTTGCAGTAAAAACGAGAAGTGCTCCGATCTGATGTTCATGCACATTCAACATTTACAGCTTCTTCTTCTGATCCTACCGTCGCCGCTTTTAGTAAGTTAGATGACTATTATTATTATATTCATCTTCTCTAAATTATTTTCAGAGGTATCAACAACACACACACACACACACAAACACACACACACACACACACACACATCAAAAACACAAACACATCAAACAAACACACACCACGCACACACACATCAAACACACACACATACACATCAAACACACACACTCCAGCACATATACACACGCACAACGCATGTGAATACGCGTGAGTCTTTGCATCCCATGTGATAGGTGGAGATCTCTATGCACTTGAACACGACCACTGTTACAGCAGGAGCAGACGTTTTAATCATTACACCATCAGAGGTTGTTGTAAGTGTTGCTAGTTTGTATACCATTTGTATATACTAATACTACGTATATACAATGTTTATCAAATTTTTATACAACTTTTACACAACCTGCATGCCACTTTTATACAATGTTTATCAATACAATTTTTATATATTTGATTTGTATAGTCGTTTTTATAGAACTTGAATATAACATATATAAAATTTATGTATTAACCAGATGTTTGAATGAGGTTGGCATATTTAGAAGTTGTTGTTGATGTTGTTGGTGTGGTTGTTAATATTCTTGTGGGTGTTTTTGTGGTTGTTGTTGTGGATGTTGTTGTTAATGTAATTGATGTTGTTGTTGTTGATTTTATTGAAGTTGTTGAAGTTTTTGATGTTGTTGGTGTTATTAGAGTTCCTGTTTGCAGCTGACATTCGAAATAATTTGATGTCTGATCTCGATCAAGTTATTCATGTTTCTTTTCAGCTTTCATTTTTATAATTCGTGATTAGTCCTTATTTATTTATTGTCGTTAGAACAATTGTGCATTGTAGCGTTCAAAAATTTGCCTGAAACTTCTTGTTTATTTACTCTTCCTAGGTTCTTCCTCATCACAATAGTGCAATCGTTCAGTGAACTTACAAAGGCGGTAAGTTGTTAGATTTATTAAACGTGCAAATGTTGTTGTCATTGCTGTATCTTTGAAATTGTTTTGATTTTAACTTTGTTTAAAATTTTTTTCTGTTTTTAGAGAAAATGTTTTTGTTGATGATGGTGTCAAACAGCTCGGGGCAAAGTTTTGAGGTTTCAATAAAATTAAAATATCAACACCCACATCCATTCAATTGCTACATATATATTTTTATAAAATTTTTAAGGTATTCTTATCTATGTTGACGGATGTAAAAATATATAGTTTTGTCTTTGTTGTTGTTGCATTGATGCTTTGTTGTTGTTGTCATTATTGTTGTTAACTAATGCTGTTTGTAACTGTTGTTGTTGTAATTGTTAAAATTGTTTTAATTGTTGTTATAATAATTGTTGTTGTTGTTGTTATTGCCCTGCGTCAGACATCATTGGAGGAATCCAGACGAGGCCGTAGCCAGTTAGCCCCGGCCACCGGGTTACGCCAGAGATCTATTATCGTGAAATGAGTTGGGTTCTTTGGACAGCTAAACAGATGGGGAACATCATTAGGAAGTAATTGGCATATTGGACAGATGTTGCTGACCCTACTGTCTATTTTCGATCTGTAGCTGTTGAGGGAGATGCAGTGACCAGAGCGGAGCTGGGTCAGTTTTCTTCTCAACGCTCTGGGCAAACTCTCCTCTGCCTTGTCTATTTTGGGTATTAGAGGTGGCCATCCGTTGAGCAGCACAGCGGCATGATATGTCTCCGAGGCGAGTTTCGCAGCACTGCAATGCAAGGCCGAAGAAGCTGCTTTTAACGCTCTGCTGTCGGTATCTGTGGGCAGAACGGTTTGCACTGTCTGTACATATTTGCTAAATAATGTGTGTTTTATATTTCTGTTGGGTCGTGGTTCTCTTGTGATGTGGTGGCAAGAGTGACTGGTATTATGGCATTGTAAAAGGAATTGAAATGATAGTAGGTCAGTATGCTGCTTTACTGATAGCATCAGGCATTCAGAGTGGAGATGTTGTTCCGATGCTATTCCGTGGCATCCGGTGATTACCCGTAAAGCAGCGTTTTGTGAGCCTTGTAGTCTGTAGTAGCTTGTGTCGGAAGTCAGTGGAGACCAGGCCGGGCAGGCATATTCAATAACTGATCGGCCAATCGCCTTGTATGTCTGCATTAGTGTTTCCTTGTCTTGGCCATAGGTTGTTCCACTGAGAGCTTTCAAAATTGAGTTTTGCTTAGGGGCCTTAGAAGCTGACATTTGCGAAAAGGAGAGTATCGTGTCAAAGGTAAGGCCTAAAATTTTTGGGTTATGCTCTAGAGGAAGAGTTTGGTTATTGACTTTGACTTGCGGGTGATAATGGTATTGCGATGTGTAAGTGGTAAAGAGTGTTATTGTGGATTTGGATGTCAAGATCTCCAAATTACGGTTGTGGAAAAAGTCATGTAACTCCGTCAGATAACTGTTAAGCCGCCGGGTCAAAATAGCTGCATCTGGACCTGTAGTGTAGATAGAGAAGTCATCCGCATATGAGATGATTTTGATGTCCGGGGGTGGTGCAGGTGTTTTTGAGACATAGAAGTTGAAAAGTGAGGGGAACAACACTGAGCCTTGAGACACTCCTGTGTGGATGATTCGTTGTTTGGAGTGTTGTTGTCGAAATGTAGTTAATGCGGTACGTCCGTGCAGGTAATTTGACATCCAGCGTATAACAGATCTTGGGAGTGTTGTGGTTAAAAGATCAGAGAGCAGAATACGGTGGCTGACCGTGTCGAAGGTCTTAGAGAGGTCTAGGGCGGCAAGAACGGTGCGATGAGCTGGTCTTTTGTGATTAAGGCCATTTGCGATGTCGTTTGTTATCGTGGTGAGAGCGGAGGTTGTTGAGTAGTTTGGACGGAAACCGTGTTGATGATCCGCCAAAGTTAGATGCTTTGATAGGATTGGGAGAAGGCATTTTTCAAGGATCTTGATGGCTGGGCAGAGTAACGATATTGGCCTGTATGATTTTGAGTCGCTATCTGGTTTTCCAGGTTTTAACAGAGGGATGATTTTCGCTTTTTTATAGATGTCGGGAACTATTGAAGATGTTGGTGAGGAAGGAGATACCTAGAGGACCTAAATGTTTGAGATGTATGATGGTGAGGTTGTCGGGGCCGGAGGTTTTCGAGGGCTTGGATTGTTTGATGGCCGTTGATACTTGATCTGGTGTAAAGGTTTGATGGTCATCAAGAGGGAGGTTCTTGATGGTCCTGGTTGTGAATCTATTTAATTTGTCGGAGATGTGTGTTTTGAATGAGGTAAAGGTTTTATTGAATAGGTTGGCCATCTGTTTATTATTTGTTATTGGTTTGTTATTGAAAGTGATGGCATTATTTGGGTATTGTTTAGGCTTACCGTTGAGAGCCTTGATGGTGGACCATAAGCGGTTTTTGTTGGTGGATTTATTAAATGTGCTCAGGTATTCCTTCCAGCGGGTGAGCTTTAGATTATTGATTTTTTGTTGAATGACAGTTGAAAGAGAGTTGATGTTGTCTGAAGTAGGGTCCAAGGATCTGAGACTGTCTCGCTGATCCATGAGGTCCGTGATTTCTCTGGACAGCTCTGGTCGTGAAAGAATTCTCCTTCCTGAAGGAATGTTGCGAGCGCTGGCGGACGACAAGATGTGACGAAACAATTTCTCAGCTGCCGAAGGGTCATTGGAAGAAACAGATTTTGCGAAGGCAGTTTCGGTTTCTTCAGTGTATCTGGCCCAGTTGGCCTTATCGAAATTAACGATTGTTGTTTTTGGAGTTTTCGTGGGTTCCAGATCAGCGTGCAGAGTAATGTGAATAGGGAGATGGTCAGAAGACAAGGTGGTAAGTACGATCCAGTCTATAGAAGATATCAGGGAATCTGATGCTATCGAGACATCAGGAAAAGTTGGTTGGCTGTTGTTGGGGAGACGGGTCGGAAAATCAAGATTTAACGAACCGCAATCAGAGTCATCGATCTCGACTGCCAGTGCTTCACCTCGCGCGTCCTGAATGTTGGAGTGCTACAGCGAGTCGTGAGCATTCAGGTCACCCATTAAAATAGTATTCGGATTGGATAGAAGGTCGGAGATAGAGGCTGTGAAGTGTGACGGGCAGACCGATTGAGGAGGTATGTAAGTATTAATGATGGTGAGATCTTTGTTATTGATATTGATGAATATGGCTTGAGATTCTATTGGATTTGAGTCAGGTAGTTGTTTGATTGAGTAAGGGATGTTATTGTGTATTAACATGACCAGACCAACCGCTCTGTCTAAGACCACGGTCTTTGCGGTATAGAGAGTAGCCATCGAATTCTGGCTCTTTAGAACGGAAGGTGAGTTTTGTTTCTTGGAGTGCTGCAATGTGTATTTTGTGTGTTTCAAGGTGCTGTTGGAGTTCGTCCTTCTTGTTTTTGATACCATTGCTGTTCCATTGGAGGAATGTCAGTTGACCGGGGAAATGGGCCACGAACCCAGTGGTGTTTTGATAGGCGGGATGAGATATTATCCTCGCAGTTTTAAAGGTTGAACTGGTTTGAGAGTGTCTCATAGACATAGCAGAGGCCGCCGAGCTGCTCGAACGGGGGTTGGGGGAAGGGCAGTTTTTACAGATGAAGAAACCGCCAAAGTCGGAGGAACAATCATGAAGATGGCACCAGTTGCAGCAGGATCTGCAACGGGCAGAGTATTGTGTTTTGTTGATCTTCATGTTGCAAATCGGGCAGATCCAGATCTTTGGTGGCCCAGGATTCGATTCAATGCCGGCTCTTAATAGCAGACAGCGGAGCAGGCTGGCCGGTATAGTCTGCTCCGAAGGCGAAAAAACCCGTGATATTGATGTCTTGTAGGGAGGGTATGTTGCAACGGTTTGTTGAACATCTGGAGAGTACCAGAATATCCAATCGGCTCCACCACGAGAAGGCCGTTGCTCCAGAGCCTAATAATTGTTGTTATAAGTTTTGTTGTTGTTGCAATTGTTATTGTTGTAATTGTTATTGTTGTCATTGTTGTTATCGTCGTAGTTGTTCCGTTCAATGTAAGCTGAATGACATTTGTGAATGATGAATTTGTCTTATCGAACAGCACAATTGTTGATTCACAATGCACACAAACTTTCACATCACGATTTTTATGATTTATGATCAAATTCGACCCAAATTTTCAGCCAGCCAGCCATCCAAATATATTATTCTAGTTAATCAAATCCAGTTCAGTTGATCATCCGCAAAAAATGTTTAAAACTCTGCTACACATTTTGTTGTGTGGCAACATCGATTGGCAACTGTTGCTGTTTTTTTATTTTTGTAATAGAGTACGAACTTAAAATAAACAAACATTCGACATATTCTTAAACAATCGTTCACCTTTCCACAATTTACGGAGCTGCATCGTGCCTGCAAAGCTTAATTCCTCATTAATAACATAAACACAATTTGTTCTCAAAATTAAAAATTATGTTTCTATCACATTGCAAAAAAAAATAAGATTTAGGTAAATGTTTACTGTTAAATTTTGTTGCATGGTTCAGATTAGAAATACTTCGTTGTTGGAATAATTTTGTCGATGCACGCACCTGCATCACTCCACTTCAGTCGTGCTCCTTCATTTTTCTTCCTTAGTTTTCCATCATGTTTCTTTCTTATAGTTCTCCGTATTTTTTGCAAAGCCACAAATCTCAAACACACTCATGTATGCCTACAGACATGAATTGCGTACAACCAAACATATTGATGCATACACGCCCGTACACGTACGCAGACTTGCAAGAGGGCAAACTGAGCGAATAATTAATTATTTGATCGTCATCACTCGTACGCATGCACGAACGTTATGAACATCGGTACAAACATCAGTGTGAACGTTGGTACGAACATAAGTACAAACATCGGTACAAACATCAGTGTGAACGTTGGTACGAACATAAGTAAAAATATCGGTACAAACATCAGTGTGAACGTTGGTACGAACATAAGTACAGACATCGGTATGCACATCGGCAGGCACGAAATTACACAGTGGAGTCTCGCTTAATTTCCGCCATTGTTCTCGTCAGGAGCGTTTGAAATGACCGTGCTGTAGCTGAATGAATATCCGTACGCCTCAACGGAATAAATCATGATGCGCTTCATTTAATAGAGAAATATTTCTTATTCCGATCATTGCGAGGACGATTGTCACGTGATTTGTTACTTGGAAGCATCAGCTGGTCTGCAGTCGTGAACGTCTGCGCTGCGTTTGTGCTGGGGAGGGCGACAAGAAATACAACGTAATTATTTATTATACGTAGTTAAGGAAACATTGGACCTCGACAAAGACGACGATGACGTCAACATTGATTGGACAGTTAGAAGTTATAACGAGAGTAATTCATAGTTATAATGGTAAATTCTTTGAGTAAACTTTTCTAATTATATGAATGCAATTATCGCACAACGCCAACAACATAGTTGCTATCAGTTAACAACATTCAATATCAATTAACATTCCTATTAAATTCTTTGCAACCCGTGTAACAATTTTAAAATGAGATTGGATAAAAAAACTTCTATATAAATGAATTATAGTTGCCAAAAATGAAATAAAATTTCATGTTTTTTCAGCAATAATCAATTTTTTCATAATTATTACAAAATTTTGATTTAATGTTAATTCATTCATTATTAATAATTTCATTCCACCCCGCTGGGTGGATTTTTAATTTGTGGCTGGAGGAAGATGCGAAACGTGGGCGTTGCAGTTTTATGACGTCATTTCTGTCCAAGAGAAGGGGTGACGGAATAATGGACGAATGAAAGATGACTAAGTCATTTGTCTGCATGCGTTCAGCCGAAGAGATAAAATTGTTTCCGGCGAGTAATTGTGAGGAAGGATGGACTGCTGACGGAGGCTGGCAACGAACTGTGGATGAGTTGTTCACGCCATCATGTAATCATGGTACTCTTTCTTGATAATCAGATTTTTTTTGAAGACTTATATGAAAATATGTTCAAGGGTTGATACAAAAAATGAAGTATATATTGAAGAAGGGATTATAAATTGAATGAAATGTCACAAACTTGTATTAAAAAAAGTTGATGTAATTAAAAGTTGCTTCATTTGTGAATTAATTAATGAACAGCAGAGTTAATAGAAGTAAAAATTTTATAATCTGAGAGCTTCGCTAAAAGTGAAAATTTTAAATTTGAAAAAAAATCTTTTTTGTGTGTTGTTGTTAAGGACATCTCAGCAGATTTTAGATATTTCAATGTTGCATGGCATGGCTTGAAGATAAAATTTTTCGTTTCAACAAAACATCATTCAACGTTCGCTTTTGTTAACAAAGCTGTAAATCCTGCTAAAGGTGGTTGTTTTCTAAAAATTTAAATAATCTTTATAATATTTTCCACAAAAGTTTATGCATACACTTTCAGTATAGGTATATACATATTATGCAGTAATTTATGAAATCTACAGAATTTTTAGGGTTGGATAGATTTTTTTATAACATTTCTCAATATTTCGAACCAGTTTCTTGTCATTATTTATTTTATTAACGTTAGAATAATATACAGTTTTCAAATTCGTTCTATATTTATATGTGTGTGTGAGTGTGTGTGTGTGTGCGTGTGTATAAATTTTCAAGGCGTTGGTAAAGTTTATTGTAAAAATGTTGTTGATAATCTTTTCCTTTTTTAGGTGGTTGATGAGTTATTTCTGAATTTTCAATCCTTGGTGCAGACGAACGCAAGCCAGGAAGTTTCGCTGACGACTAAATCTGAAAATCTACGACGACAATATTGATCTTCGCTAGTTTTCACATTCATTGGCATTATTTTTACAATTAACTTTATCAACGCTTTGAAAAATTTATTTAAAAGCGCTATATAAATGTTCGTAATAAATGCTGTTAATGAATATATACAATACAGATTGTACCAAAAAATTATATACACACGCAGGACATGAAACCACGTGGAAAGACTTGTAAGCATTGTTCTCTCCAGAAAACTTCAAACATTGACAACTTCTCGCAACTTCACTTTCAAAGCAAGTTATGGCGACGTCATCACGAACGGCATTTGAAATCTAAGTCCTCCATTTTTTAATAATTCAATAAGTTACATCACATATGAAATGTCCCAATTTTATGAAAATGTTAAAAAAAATGAGCATATATGAAAAGTGTAGATACATACAATGTTTTCAGAGTCACTATTGTTATGCTACATGCGATCGACCATTTCATTTGTTTTCATATTTGGGGGTTTATTCTTATTTCAGATTATCACGACAGCGCTGAAACATCATCAATAAGCATGCAGACAAGTGAATGCGTTTGCAACAATTCATATATGAATATTCGTTTATAAATGAATTGTTACCAATTTTGAGCAATCATTTATTTATACAATGTCTAAATGCATGTTCTCACAGAAACACATACAGGATTCTTGGACAAAATCCACCCTCGGGCATAAATCCTTTAGAAGGAAAACCTGGAACCAAACCCTCAGAACAAAAAATTATTTGGACGAAAACGCCCCATACAAATTTACCCTCGAAGCAAAGAAGTTTCAACATTTCGATAGCTCAACAACTCAACATTTCAGCACCTCAATATTTAAACACCTCAAAAGATTTTATTATAAATGTATATGTTTCATTTAACATTCTCAGCGTTGATCAAAATTAAATATAAGAAATGAACAGAAAGTGAGAGTGAAAGAGAGAGAGGGAGAAAGAGGGTAGAAGACTTGGTACGTCTGCCTGCAACACGCACGCATTCATTCGAGGACAGAATGTTTTCGTGACATGTACAGTACATTCGTCTATACAAATTAACGAAATAAAAAAATTTATTTCATATTTTAAAAATTACATTTTTTTCTAATAGTTAATATTGGTTGTAATAAAATTTGCACCAGTTTTTTAATGAGAGTTGTAAAATTTACAAATACATAGTATGATGAAACCGTTGAAAAATATAATAAAGATATCAAAGTTAATGTGTAAAACGTTTAAAAAACAAAATGTATTGATTGGAAGTAAAGAAAAATAGACTCTAGCAAAATTTCAGCAGAGAAAAAAAATATGATATGAAATGAGAATGTCTTTAAAAATTCAATTTTGTCGGCAACACATGTTCTCGTTGGAGATCGTATTTTTAAAAGTAGTGCCGTGTTATCTGACGTCAGCCTGGTGTCAGGAAATGATTTGACATTTTTAATTTTTCGCTTATCTAGCCTTCTATTCATCCATACACCCATTTATCCATCCATCCTATCATCATTTCATTCATTCCTCAATTCTTCCACCTATCCATTCGTCTGTTCATCCATCCATTCATATTTCAAAGCTGATTCAACTTTTGTGAACACTCATATATAGATGATTCAATCAACATTTGCATATCACAAAAGCTTAATTTTTGTGTGCTTACAACCAAAAAACCAGCAAAAAACGCTTCAAAAAACAAGTTAACTTGTGAACAAACAAACTCCTATAATGTGTGACACACACACACGCAAACACACAGAAATGTGAACAAAAGCCATACATACATAAACAAAAATGTATTGCACACGTACACGTTCGTTTATAAACAGTATGTATGCAGATGATGCAAAACTACATAAAAAAAAGATTTCACAAGAGACAAAACTATATTACAAACCTACCTAGATATATTGTCTGTTTCGTGCAAAAATTTGAACGTAAACATTGATATTGACAAATGTATGGCTAATAGTATAACGACAAGAGGACAAACTGATGGGGAACAGACGTAGGACAAACACTGAGAAACGCGAATTTTATAATGGAGCGGTTGAGATGTGGAACGATTTAACAGAAAAAACGTAAAATGTCTAATTGTAATTAAACAAAAAATAAGCTCGCAACTTATTTGTTTATCACTTTAATTTTTAGTTCATTTTTACAGAAAACGGTCTTTTTCTGTGTGAAAACTGAGTTTCACCATAGTTGTGAAGTTCGAAAAAAAAATTCAAAGTTCATAAAAACTCGATTAAGCGCAGACAAAAATAATGTTCAAAAAGTTCAAAATGCGACTATTTAACCTTAATGCTAGTCAACATTGTAGACTTATACAGTTATTAATTTGAGTCAGTAATTAATTGTTCAATATGAACTTTATTCAATTGATTGTCAATGTCAATGTCGGTATCGGGTGATCAATTGACATACTCGTCAGTGAAGTTAATGTCTTCGATTTTCGTCACGAGTTGTGATGCACTTTAACGGTCTCCTCAACGAGTCTGCTGCGTTTTTGAACTTTAGGAACTGTAATGCCTTAATAGTGAAGTTCATAAAGTTCGAACGTCACTATTATGAATTTAATGATAAAATACTTCTCACAACTGCTAACCCACCCACTAAAAGACGAAAGGATGGAAAAGAAATCAGACGATAACATCTGCACCACGATGGCTGAAGATTCATGAAACTAATTTTATGAAATTTTGACAAAATGAATTTTAACTGATTCTAATAAAGATTAACATTATTTTATTAATTTAAGATAAAATAATCTTTGTACAAATATCTGCTAACCGTCCATGTTTATACATATGCATGGGTATCTATGTATGTCTACGTGTGTATGTTTTTATATATGTTCATGTATTTATGTGTATAATACACGTATAGATTTTTTGCGTGGATAAATGTGTGAAGATGTGTGTAAATATTAATATGCATGTAGTATTTATCTGTATGGCTTACTAACCTCACTGTGGTCTAATTTGATAACTGATTTATAGAATTAGGCAAAAGGCTTATAGCCTGTGCTTATATGTCAGTTATTATTACTATTATTTATGTGTATGTTGTTTGTGATGTTTTGAACATTGTTGTTGATATTGATGCTGATGTGGTTGTGTTGCTGTTTGTATTGTTGATGTTGTTGTACTGCTGCATTGTTTTGTTGCACGTTTGTTTCCGTCGCAGTTCAATATTTCTCCTTTTTTTTGTTTGTTTGTACGGCCACCATGTATTGTTCTTGTTGTTGTTGTTGTTGATGTAGTTGTTATTGTTATTTGTATGTTGTTGCTGCTGCTGTTGTTGTTGTTGTCATTTGCATATTGTTGTTGTTGTGTTGTTGTTGATATTTGCATATTGCATTTAATGAAAGCGACGATAAATAAGATGATATAAACGATGGTGATAACAAAGATAACATAATGATAACGACTTCAGTGTTAATATCAAAAATATAATGATGATGGTGATGATAAATTATATCATGATGGTTATGACGACACAGATAAAGATGATGACGATAATATTAATGTTAATAATAATATTGATAATAATAACAATTAACAACAATAACTATAATGTTGATATTATTAATTTAATAAGAAAATTTATGACGAAGATGATTTATGATGATGAAGACGACGATGACGACGATGATGAAGGTGAGTCTGATGATGTGGATCAACATAAGAATGATGTTCTGATAATGATGTTAACGATGATGATGAAGATGATGAATAATGTTGCAGTTGTTTTTCACTGTTCTTAACAGTTTTTAATAAAAAAAAACGTTTTTTTTTGTTTCAGAAATTGAAATGATGGAAGTTTTAATGCAGCGAAAATGTTTATGAATCACTTTATGAGTGAAATTCCATTGAGTGCAAAATCATTCAATGCATCCATGCACATTCATCTTCGTCGTCGTCATAACATCAATACCATCAACATCATTTTTATACCAACACACTCATCATCATGACATCCACATTATTATTTTCAACAGCATTAAAAACCAGGTATGCTAAAAACATATTCAACAACAACAACGCAAACAACAACATATTAGCGCATCATTATTTCCTTAGAACGTCATCAACAAACAATGAAACAACCAACAGTCCTGATAAATTGGATGAGGTATGGCACGGACAAATAGTTAGCAGGTAGGAATGACAATGATGGTAGTATTCTCAGTTTCGCACTAGGCAAACATCCTCTCACAAAAACCATTCAGTCATTCTCTATATTCAACCAACTTAAAACGAGCAAGCCATTTTAAAAGTTCTTTAAAATATTGCGTATCAGACACGTTATACTGTGTGTTGTATCGGCGCGTCGTAATGTTTTAAACACCAGTGCCATCGTGGTAATAGTTTCTTAGTTAAGTTTTAATTGGCGTCATTTGTATGGCTGTTGCATGTTTGTATCAAATTTGTATTCACTGGACGCATCTTTAATGTAAGCAGGTCCCCATTTAATAAGCGGTTTGTATGCATTCTGTATGCAGCCCTGCATCGGCCAAACTTTTTAAACGTTTTTGTTCTCAATGTATCTTTTTGGCAGTCGTAAAAATATTTCTTTTATCATATCAATGTGTTTTCTATCTGTCTGACTGACTGTCTATCCGTCTATCATTTCATCCATCCCTCCGTCCGTCCATCCGTCCATCCGTCCGTCCGTCCGTCCGTCCGTCCATCCATCCATCCATCCATCCATCCATCCATCCATCCATCAATCAATCAATCAACCTATCCATCCCACCGTCCGTCCATCCATCCATCCATCAATCAATCAATCTATCCATCCATCCATCTATCCATCCATCAATCAATCTATCCATCCATCCGTCCATTTATCCATTCATACATCTATCCATCCATCTATCTATCCATCCATCCATCTATTATATATTTGTATTTATAATACTCTAACAAAATAATAACACAATTTCTTAGGAATACTTTTTGTAAGCATCTTTTGAGCAGATCTGCATATTTTGTTAATGCATTTTATTTATTTATTTATATTTACAAATAGATGTTGTGCTCTCCTGCCTGTAATTTGCATACATTTGTAAACATTAGAGTGTAATTTGTATTCATGTGTATATGTTTTGCATACATTTACACACACAAACACACAGACACACAGAGCAAAAAACACTTACAGACACATCCACACACACACACACATACACACAGAGAGAGAGAAAGAGAGAAGAGAGAGAGAGAGAGAGAGAGAGAGAGAGAGAGAGAAAGACAAGTACAGACAGGCACACATACATTCATAGACATCTTGTAGCCATTTAGGCACTATCTTTGATCGCTGTCAATTGGATCTCAGGCACATCATTGCATTCTATATTTCATTACATTCGGCTCCAACATGCTGCATTGTTTGTGTTCGCCGTGTTGCCCTCATAACTTCATTACGATATCTTTTTTATTTTACACTGTTGTTTGTTGGAGTTTCTAGACGCCGATGTGATGATACTGCATCTCAATGCCTGAACGTCTTGAAATTTTTGTTCTAGCTCAGTTTTGTTAACATGAATTTTTAATCATGCTCACATACAAGAAAGAGAGAGAGAAGAATGACAGAGGGAGAGAGAGGAGAAAAAAAGAGACAAAGCGAAGGCAGCAGTCGGATTGTTTTGGTAGCTGCCGTGGCATGCAGTGAGCAGAAAATGTCGTGACCTTTAAATATTTCTCTTGCTTCATCGTTCATTTTGGCCAGCATCGCAGACCAGCACCAGCATCACTGACCAACCGACTTAACTGGCACTGATTCGTCTATTTTTATTTCCATCAACATAATTGTTTTAACTGTTGAATCAAAGATGTTATTACGCAATAATATCTGCTGAATTTTTTGTTGTTGTATGTTCATTGGTTTCTTACACAAACTAAATTGTCATTTGTACATACATCCAACTTTAATTGCATTTATGTTCAAGTTTTCATATTATAACTACAAATTATATTGTATATATATGAGTGTGTTGTGTTTGAGAGAGAGAGAGAGAGAGAGAGAGAGAGAGAGAGAGAGAGAGAGAGAGTAGTTGTGTCGTGTATGTGTGGGTGCAATATTATTATACATCTTCCTCATCACTGACCGGGCTTGTTCAGCACGACAATATGATTGTTCTAACCATCCTTATTTATTGCTCAACTAACTCAGTTATTTCTTTAGCATCTAACGTGACTATCTGGAGTTAAAGTCTTTGAAATTTTGTCTATTTAAGAGTAACGCGGTCTGTCTGTGCGGTTTGGTGTTTTGATCTCAGATTTGTAGAGCACATATATATTCACGGGCTCATTTTTTGACATTCGGAGGATGTGACTGATGAATTTGAGTTGTCGATTTTTTATCTCTTTTGATATTTGTTGCTGCCTTGTGAACGCGTAGAAACCTCTAGTTGTCATGTTTACTTCCGACACCAAAAATGATTCTCTAGGTTTTCCAAAAAAAAACTTCCACTGTAGTCTTTAGTTTTTCATCTAGTGATCATGATTCACGAACGTATAGGATTGAAATGCACACTGCGTTGAAGAGGCATTGTCTAAACTCTTTGTCACGTTCTGGTACTATAAGGATAGGTTTAATTTGTCGAAGGCTACTCATGTTAGTGCAATTCTCGCATCTAGGTCCTTTTCTGTTGTTCCAACATAACGAAAATATTTGAAATCCTCTACTTTTTCGATGCTTTCACCATTATGCTTGAGTGAAGTTTTAATATCAAATCTTCTGGTGTGATAAAAATCTTTTGGACGGTTTTTTGGACATATATTTTGAGACCGACATTTGCCGCACTGGAGCTGAACGACTTGAACTGTTGTTGAGCCTTCTCCGATTTATTTTCTACTAGTCATATATCATCTGCAAAGTCGAGATCGCACAGTTTCCGATTTTCTGATTGATATTTGTCAAAGTTGAATGGTGTTCTCAATGAATGATGTTTTGTAACCATTGTTTAAAAGTAGATTAATAATTCTTTTCAGTTCCGTATTGCGATCTTCAATTAAGGATGAATGCGTGAATGCACGGTTCACAAAGGATTTTATTTTACTTGCTTTGAAATGTTCCGTACATTCACTTAACCCATTTAAACCAATACCTTTATTTGTTGCTTTGACGTATACAGCAGTTGTGAATCTTGTGTTACTAAAACATCCCAAAATGGCAATGAATTTTCACTTTCATGCTCAATGGTGAAATTCAATTTTGATTGGTTCAGGGTTGCTAGTAGCCGGTTGACTTGTTCAGGATCATCGTTTGCGACGATGATATTGTCAACATATCCGGCATTATTTCGGTGGTGGAGATTTGGAGAAAAGATTTGCGATGTGTTTTTGGTATTTATAAGGGAACCATATTTGAGTAATAAACACTATTGATGATAATATCAATTGTGTCGTGGACGAGAACATTTATAAACAAAGGTTAGACATCCAGAAGCGCAATATGATTTGATGGTTTGTTAGTGTTCAATAGATTAATAAATTTCCGTGAGGACTGGAGATTATAGTTATTAGGGATGTATGGATTCAGGATTTTGTTTGGATATTTGGCAATAAAGTTAATTATTGTTGGAATTTGGCTGATGATAGGTCGAATGGGGTTGTTATTTTTATGCGTTTTGATGTTGCCATAGAGGTATCTAGGTGAGTAATAATTTAAGCATCTGGCCACATACACAACGTATCAATTTAAACAAAGAAAATGGTATAGGAATACCGAAAAAAGCTTTTTAGTTCTATCACCATGCTTAAAATAAATAAACTTTTTGGTTTTGAACTCAAGAAATTTGAGAATAATTTACGATCAACCTTAAAAAAAATTGAAAAACTAAAGAGGAATCTAACTAACTAGTCATGAAAAATAATTGCCTTCCTGCAACTACTCAACAACAACAAAGTCATCTAATATATGAATATAAATGCTCCGTCGATGAATGTTCGTACCGCAACAATGCTTCATATACTGGAATGACAACTACCACATTGTCAAGACGTTTGACCATGCATCTACAAGATGGAGCAATTAAACAACATTATTAACAACAGCATAACATCACTTTAACACGACAAATGTTAAATAGCTCGCAAATAGTTTATTGCAATAACAACATCACAAACCTGAAAATAGCTGAATCAATTTTCATACAAAACAAAAATTCCTCCATGAACATTCAAGTACAGTCAAACAACATTCTATTTTCAAATAGACTACTAAATAAAAACAACAATCATTATAATTATAACAACAACAATTACGACAACAGCAATAATTATAACAATGTTATCACCAACAATAGTGATGATGTAAACAACAATCCTACCAATAGTGACAACCTTAAAAACAACATCAACAACATCAACAACAACAACAACATCGACGACAATAACAACAACAACAACAGTGCCAACACTGTAGATACCAACGCCACAATCCACAGCGCAAATGTCACTTGCAAATAGAACATCATCACAAGAAGCAAGAAGAACCATAGCGATGATAATAATAATAATAATAATAATAATAACGTTAACAACAATAATAATAATAACGTTTTTAAATATTGTAAAAATAATATTAATAATATGTAGTTAATTAAATAATTAATTCGCGCTTCTCGGCTGAGCGTTGATATTTACCTTAACAACCATAATATAAACAATCTTGCCGTTCAAATTTTGAAAATCGCGTTTTATAATGTTTAATGTTATTAAATTTATTTTATTCGTTTTCTGTTTCAAATAATTTATATAAATTAATAATTACTTGTTCCTTCTTATCAAATATCTTACATACATTATAAATAATGCACTGAAGATGAGTTATCTATAACTCAAAATAGCTATCTGCAAATTTATTTAATAAAATTTTTAAAACAATTAAATGTCTAATTTTTCTGACATTAATAAACTAAAAAGAAATATAAAAAAGTTGAACAATGTTGAATGAAGTGTTGAATTTTTGAAAGTTGATAATGTTGAAATGATAAAAATGCTGCTTAATACTCTCCATATTTCAAATTTCAAAGGGCAACAATCTAAAACTACTGTGTACAATCAATTGAACTTATTCACAGACAGGCCTTGCTATATCAGCTGTCAAAACATATAAATACTGTTATAAATACAGCGCTCCATAATTATGACAATAATGTGATTAATGTGATTTTATGTAGTTATTAGGATTAAGTTATTGTTTCTATTATTGCTAGCATTAAATAAACGTTTGACGTAGTTGCGTTTCTTTAAAGTAGTTGTGTTCATCTATCGGAGATCTTGAACCTACGAATAAACGAACTCTTGACTATCGTTGGAAGCTACAAGACAGTGTTGGAGATATAGCGAGTACTGAAGCTATAACATCGGTGTAGGTAGTTACGAGGTCGAAGAGGTTACGACACTGGTGTCAGAAGTGGGATCTTCAGGAGATTACACACTGGTGACGGAGGTAAGATTCCGGCAGCTGGAAGCTCACTGCAGTAAAGAAT
>NW_008705254.1:6656463-6666300 GCF_000326865.2 Helobdella robusta
TAAATATATATATATATATATATATATATATATATATATATATATATATATATATATATATATATAAATGTGAGATCATATGTTAATTTTCTTTGATGGCATCTATTTATTTAAGCATATTTTTCACGTAAACAACTAAATATATATTTTTCATAATAATCCTCATCATTATCATCGTTTATGAATATCTTTTTCATTTATCATGTTCATCACTATCATCACCATTATTATCATTAACGTTACCATCATTTCCATGAAATGAATATCATCGTCACCATCTCTAACATCATCATCATCATCATCACCACCATCATCATTATCATCATCATGAAACAACTCGCCTGGAATAAGTTCGTTGTTCAATGAACTAACATCACAGAGCAAATTGATGGAGATGACAAGAGCGAAGATAGTGGAAGAGTCCATTTTTAAATAAAGGGGTGCACAGGATCTCATTTGTAATGTTCCACGTTAAGAACACTGTTGAATCTGTTGTTGAATGGAAATATCTTGTACCATACCATTTCTTTAAATGTGGTTAGCTTTAGTTATATTGTAATTTTGTTGATTCATAACTAATTTATCAAATATTGCCAAAAAGACAACGACTTTCAGGTAAAAGTATTTAAAAACTCGCCAATTACCATGAACTTCAAAAGAACAAAAATAAACATACACAAACATCTTCAAGTTTTCAGAACAGAAGTGAACATACACAAACATCTTTATGTTTTCAGGACAGAAGTGAGCATATACAAACATCTTTATGTTTTCAGAACAGATGTGAACATACACAAACATTTTTATTTAAAAAAAAACAGAAGTGAACGTACATGAACATATTTAGACTTCCAAAATGTCCAGATGACTTGAGTTGGCGAGCGAACGGAAGCAGTAAATTTTGCTGATGTGCCGTAGGGAGCATGGTGTAATTTCGATTAAATTGTAAATTTGCATTTGATCTTATTCATTTGATCTTTTCCAATGTTTCGCACTGTTTGCCGAAGAAATCTAATCCAGTTGTATCGTTGTTGGGTTGATGTCGTTGTTGTTTTATGTAGTAGTAGTTGTTGTTGATGTTGTTGATTCGTTGTGGCCAATATTATGCTGATCTTGACAAAACACGTTTATTGATGTGATGTCGGTAAATTTGTTGTCGTTTTCACTGTTGCTTTTCAATTGTAATCGTCCTTTTTTTGATGGCTGTTGCTTGTTTTGTCGTTACTGCTCCCACACGCTGCTTTTATTATTTTGTTGTTGCTGTGTTTAGGCAACAAGGCAAAGTTTTGTTTTTGGATTCAGAATTATTTTTGTCTAAATTATTGTTTAAATTGTTGATGTTGTCGTTTATGCAGTTTGAATTTGCAAGTTGTTATATATCATCTGTTTGATTGAAATGATGATTGCCCTGAAAAATATCCCTTCGAATTTAATGTCATTTCTATCTGCATTTTGGACAAAAGTTGAGACTGTCTATAAAATGAAATTAATTCATATCTATTAGTATTTTTAAAGTTCAGACAAATAATTTAAAAATTTTTAGAACTTGGTAGAAACTGAATGTTGATGAACAGTAGAGTGACAACTGTCAGGTACCTGGTACATCATATCCTCACTGCCATCATCTGCACCACTCAATTCAACAATTTTGTGTTGTTGTTCAAAACGAAATTTCATGATTTATTTGTAACAGAAAAAATATTTACGCACACATTCACACATGCCGATGAAATATATTTCATCCATGAAAACGTTTTCAGCGACTGCCTTGGAGAACATTATTGGAAATAAACCGATGTAATGCTTTGCCGTTAAACGTTTTTACATGGAGGGTAAATTTATTCCATCCATCCATCCACCTATCCACCCATCCATTCATTCACCTATCCATTCATCCATCCACACATCTATCTATCCATCCATTTCTCCACCCATCCATCACTGGTTTGTTAAAACCTTTTCGTCTATTCTCTCAAAATAAATTCAAACATTTTCTTTTTTATAGAAAATTTTTTCCACTTAAATGAAGAAAAATGATGAGTGTAAAAGTACTTTTAGGTGCTCTTCGTAATATGATCCAAGCTGTTTATATTGAACTTGTAAGAAAAAAGAGGACATTATTTTAGAATTTAAAAATCTTTCCTCAGCAAAATTCACGATCCGCCAATGAGTCTTGGTTATGTGAAGCCTTTGAATTGAAATGCTTGCAATTGAAAGTTAAAAAGTTTAGTGCAGATGTTTTACTTTTGTTGATTTGTATTAAAGTAAAACTATTTGCAATTTATATGAGACATGTCAGATGTTTGAGAATTCATCACCAAAATTTATTCAACAATATGACACACCCACGCTGAGACTAACAGGTTTGTAAATTTTTGTTTACGCAATTTCTATCACCGACGAAACAAAATTTTTGCTGGCACGTATAATATATCATAATAATACCATAATGATATAATATCATAAAATTGACGATATTGTAAAATAATGAGGCTCACAAATGAATGAACAAGAAAATAGTGGGGGTAGGATTATCGAAAGTTAGATTCGATTTCGACTATTCAAATCGAGTTTTTTCAAGTCAATGTTACTAACAATTGAGATAAAATATTTTTAAAGCAAAAAACGAATATTTTACCAGCATGTAGTCATTATCGCTAGATAATAATTTGTAACGCGGAGTTTGTTATCTTTGGTTGCAAACAAAAGTTGATTGAATGTTTGGAGCTGATTATATATTTATAACCAGTTGTTTTGACATGTTTTAAGACTTATCACCAATGAAACAAAATTTTCGCTGGCAGGTTTTAACATTTAATGTTTTAAATTGTTTTAATAAAATTTAAAAACAAAAAATCATTGAGTTGATTTTATCGAATTCTTATACTTGAAAATAATCGAAAGTGAATTGATATTTTGACCTCTAACCATTTTTACAAGAAATCCTTCTGGTAATGGTTCGAACTTTTATTGAATAGATAGCTTCAATATTGAAGTCCTCCGACGGACTGATTTTGTTTGCGCGGTGTTCATGCGATATGATTGGAGCAGTATTTTCTTATTGTTATTGGGTTTCATTTCATATTTGCTTTAAAGAATTTTTTGATGAAATTTTTATTGACATAGATAAATAATACTGTGTATGGAATTAAATTTATAATAAGATTGTATGTTTGTTTTGTGTGTGTGTGTAGTGTGTGCGCTCGTGTATGTGGAACATTTAATAGCAATATAAATTAAAAGCATATTTATTTAATTTTTATTAGTGTTTTCCTGTTTTTTGTATGTATAAAAAATAAAATAGATGCACAGATGCTCAAGGTACTGATAATCGCACAAGATGAACGGAACGATGTGTGATCAGGTGGGAGGAGCTAGATGGAGTTTCGAATGCGAAATTTGTTTTTAACGCTCACTTTAATTTTAACTGCTCTAATTTCATTCTGTGGTTCATGTTTCAATCGACATTTCATTTAATTGCCTATAATAACTTTCATTAAATTGGATTAAATATTTAAATGTTTTCAGATGCAAAACCACAAATAAATAACACATAAACTATTGAGATTTAGTTCAAGTATCTACAAAATTTGATGAAAACCTGAAAAAAAAGAATGAGAGTAAAAAAGAATTATTGGGAATCCTTCTTTTGAAGCGAGAAGAAATAGTAAATTAGTGTTCGAACAAATTCTTCCGGGAATTAAAAGCTTTTGTGCTGAAATTAATTCAGCCCAAAAATTTAAATAAACAGAAAATAAAATGCAAATGCTATACTGGTGTTGATGATGATGACCAAATAAAAGATGAAAATAATATTGATGACCAGGAAGCGGATGATGATAATATGATGCGTCTGCTGATAACATGATGTTGAGGCTGATGATTATTATGATAAGCAGTTGTACTAATTTTTGTAATAAGTTGAGAGCAAATTATCTGAACGTTTGTTGGTGTGAATTTTTCGTGAGGGTATGTGCGTGATGGTCTCAGCATCTCAAACGGGGTTGGTGATAATAATGAAGCTGTGGTGTGGTAGGATTATGGTGATACAGTGACGCTGGCAATGGTGATGCTGGTGATTAAATAATTATAATAATGATGGCTAAAGGTTACTCTCTGTCTTTTGCGTTTGTTGAGAGAATGATCAGTTGAATGTTTAAACTTTAAAGAATTAAGGTATGATCAGTTGAATTTTTAAACTTTAAAACTGAGAAAATGATCAGTTGAATGTTTAAACTTTTAAGAATGAGGAAATGATCATTTGAATGTTTAAATTTCAAAGAATAGGGGTATGATCAGTTAAATGTTCAAACTTTAAAAAATAGAGGAAGATAGCTAAATGTTTAAACTTTAAAAAACTTCAAATAAACAAATGTTTATTTGAATGTTTAAATTTCAAAGAATGAAGGTATGATCAGTTAAATGTTTAAACATTAAAGAATAAAGGTATGATCAGTTGTCTGTTTAAACTTTTAAAACATGAGGAAAAGGTAGTTGAGTGTGTAAATTTTAGAGAAAAAGAAAATGATCAGTTAAACGTTTAATCTTTAAAGAATGAGAGAATGATCAGTCAAAGTTTAAACTATAAAGAAGGAGGGTTAGGGTCAGTTGAACGTCCAATTTTATTTAAATGAGAAAGAGTTAAATGTTTAAACTTTAAAGAACCAAGAATGTTTAAACTTTATAAAAAACGAAATTATCAGTTGAATGTTTAAACTTTAAAGAATGAGAATATGATCTGTTGAATGTTTGAACTTTAAAGATTAAAGAAAAGATAGATGAATGTTTAAAGATGATAGGTTGAAAAGAATAGAAGTGGAACACAATTATATGCAAATAGACATTGAATTACAAACCGCCTTAAGATGTAGGCAGATAAATTAAATAAGCATAAAAATGATGAAAAGAATGGAAGAAAATTTCCCAAGAGACAGGGACTAATATAACGACGCCTCAATATATTGAAATAATTAAATAAAGAGCTCACAAATAAACCAACTCATAATTAAAACCAAAAAATAAACGAACAGAGAATGGCCAAAAAATAAATCAATTTAAGTGGAAGAATTAAGGATCGAATAAAAAACAAATGAATAATTAACGAACAAATTATTCAACAAATGAACAATTAGTCGATAATTGTGGAACTCAAACAAAAAGCACGTTGAAGAAATAATGAAGAAGCAACAATGGTTAGTTGATCGGTTGTTTGATTGTTTGTTTGATTGATTGGTTGGCTGGTTCGTTTGTTGACTGATTGATGGATTGATTGAAAAAAAGTCAATAAGATAGAATTTTTATACAAATTGACTTAATAGCTGAATCACTTACATGGAAATGTTGTTAACTTGATGTGAATGAAGCTGCGAATGAAGATAGCAACTTAAGCAACTCTGTGAACACGTGCACAGCACCGCACGTGCATCCGTGACGTGTTAGGTACATTTTCATGGTTTATGATCAGAATGATAAAATGTGAGGAAAACGTTTGAGAAAAAAGTAAATTCATGCTGTACACAGCCGCAATTAGACTTGTTCAAAACAGTTGCCTTCGCTATTTAAAAAACTCAAGTCAGGTTTAATTTTTCATGAATTAAAAAATTTAAAATCGTTAAAATATCATTTAAATGTATACAACAATACGCATAATAATTTACATAAAAATTAACATAATAAACAAAACAATAAGCTTTAAAATACACAAAATAACATCAGCGTTAGGCAACTAACTAGATATTTGTATATAAACTATTTTGCAACTAAAAATAAATAGTTTAATTATTCGTTGTGAACTTATTTTTGAAAATAGTTAACTAAACTGAAAAAATCCACTTTTTGACAGGCAGAATTCTGAGTCAGCATTAACACAAGCCATGTTATTTACAGTTATTACTTCAAAATAACTCAAAGAAATAAATTTAAATATAAAGGAGAAGACAAAAATAAGTCTTTCTAATAGTAAAGTTCATGAAAGCCAGTAGCACAAAAGTAGCACAGTAGAAAAATCAAATACATACATTTGACCTATTTATTCTTTCTTTCTCAGCTTCATAAAGAGCATTTAGACGTCTCCCCATTGTCCTGCCACTGGGCATTTTGAAGTGAAGCAGAACTTTAGCCCTTTCTTTACACGATTGCTAATGGTTCATATCTTGTACCAACATTCGAGTAAGGTTGTCTTCAAATTCAAACTGTCAATTTTGCTACTGTTGCACATTTGTTAAACGATTTAGATACAGTGGCTTGACAAATAGAATACTGATTAGACTCAG
Organism: Helobdella robusta; assembly: GCF_000326865.2. NCBI lineage: Eukaryota > Metazoa > Annelida > Clitellata > Rhynchobdellida > Glossiphoniidae > Helobdella > Helobdella robusta. The sequence goes on from NW_008705254.1 coordinate 6,662,736, forward strand.
TTTCACAGGTAAAAGCTTGTTGATTTGATTGATTCTTAGTTGGATCATACTTTTGATACTGCTGTCCATGATGTTCCTAAAAACAAATATTAAATTTATTTATTCACACACACAACATGGTGCATAAAATGGGAGTCGAAAAAGATAATTTAATCATTCCCTTTAAAATCCCAAAATAAAGTAACAATGTCAAATGCAATTGGAAATACAAAGAACAAAAAAAACAGATCACTATCAATTAAAAACCATTAGAAAGCTGAAAATCGGAAAAACAAATAATAAGAGCATTGCGTGTCAATTAGTTAATGACGCTCTAAAGACATTTGTAAAAACAATAATTATAATTAATATACACAAAAAAGGATTGGCCTGCAAGAAATCTCAACAAAGATGAAAAAAATGTTGTTGCTGAACCACTCGTAGATCCAAAAGATGTACTTCTTCCACCCTTACACTTTAAGCTAGGTTAAATGAAAAATTTTGTCGAAGGTTGAACAAAGAAGGAAGCTTTCAAGTATTCAAAAAATAAATTTCCAGAGCTAAGTGATGCTAAAGTTAAAGAGGGTTTTTTTGTTGGACCACAGATACGTGAACTTGTGAAAGATCCTGCATTTGATAAAAGTTTCGAAGTGGCAAGAAAAAGATGCTAATGAATCTTTCAAGGAAGGGATTCGTAGATTTTTAGGCAACAGAAGAGATAACTACATCCAATTGTTAACGGAACTTCTGCAAAAAAAACCATTAACTTGGATGTAACATGTCCATGAAGATTCACTTCCTCCACTCCCATTTAGACATTTTCCCCCCTAGTTGTGGAACTGTTAGTGATGAACATGGGGAAAGGTTCCACCAAAATATTTCTGTAATGGGAAAAATTTATCAGGGACGTTTAAATGAAACTATGCTTGCAGATTACTGTTGGCTTATATGTGGGATGCTCAAGAGTTCGCATACAGACGGAAAGCAAAAAGAACAGGACTGCGTGAAAATATTCTATAATGATCTTTATATTTATTAATTTTCATTGTTTAAAACTTTTACAATATAAATGCACTTTAAATATTATTAAAAAAGTTAATTATGTTTTATATTGCTGTGTTGACAATAAACGGAAAAAATTTTTTGTTGTTGTATATCTTATAAACTAGAGCTAATCAATTATTTTTGTTTTTTTCAGCCTAAAATTAGTTTAATTTAAATAAAGAAGTTGAAGATACAAAAAAAAAATAATTTTTTTGTTGCCCATGAATCAAAAAAGTGAATATAATAACTAATGATTAAATGTGATAATTAAAATAACGTATTAATAAAAAATTAAGAAGACTCAAAAAGAAGGATGAAAGATATGAAAAAATAAAATATAATGATTCAAATAATAAATCGTTGGAAAAAAATTAAGCAAATAAGAGTAAACAACTGTCTTGTGTGTTTACATTCAGTATAATATTTAGGAAACTATTTTTAAAGAAATATACTATATAAATAAAACATAATAATAGCCAATCAGAAAACAAAACAAAAGGTCATATAAAGTTAGCATAGATAAATTAAAATCCCTTTAAAAATGAATGAATAAAATGTTAGAAATTTTTATCATGTTTAGAAATTTATATTTTAAAAATATTCTATGATAAACAGATTAAAAGGTTTTTTAAGCTATATTTAAATGGCCTAAAAACAACGCAGTCCTGTAAATATGATTGTCACTGCACTGTATTATTTGTATAATTTTGTGTATTTAGTCAAAAAAAGAGATGACAATGGTACTGAGAGCACTCACTCCCTTTTGATATTATTCATAATCAATTTTCAATTAAAATTTTTTTATACAACTTTACAACTTGTTTACTTTTATTTATAAGATTCAGAAAATTTGAAGTCGAAATTAAATTGGTGCATACTCGGCGGTTTTTAGTAAGGCAAAAACGGCACAAGGCACTAAAATTTTTGCCGCCTTCTCCCTTTAGCTGTACCTCTTGGTAACACTTTTGAATTCGGAGGCTGTTCATTTCCGTCGTAATTGTAATTATCAATAAACCAGTCATAGCATGTCTGTAAATTTAGCAGTGGCGAATCCATAGGGGTCCTACTGAAAAAGGGAAGAAAAAAGAGAAATAGGGAAAAAATTAAATAAGAAACAAATTTTACTTTAAAAAAATGAAATTTGATAGGTAGCAGTGGCGGATCGATGTGCGGGCGATTGGCCCCTTACAAAAGTTAGCGAGAATTTTTTTTGAATTTGTAGTTTATTTTTGTCAACTCTTTATTTTATGTTTATTACTGTTTATAAGAAAGCATGCAATGTCATCAAAAACTTTCAACTTTTAACGTCATAAAATAATAAATATAATGACGAATATGACATAATGTCTTAGCCACATAGATTAATATTCAAAGTGAAAAATAATTTAAACGTTTTAGATTTGTGGGCTTGCCCGCCTTGTCGGAAGTTGTGGGTTGCCAATGATACCTAAAATTCGCCCCCCTTAACAGATAACCTGGATCCGCCACTGAATTTTAGTAGCAATCATACAGTAAATAATATAAATTGCACGTTAGGCAAAGAATTAATTATATAATATTTTAAAATTAAAATTGCCAAAAAAATCGTAATATTAGCAACGTAAAGAGCAATAGCTGTGCAAATATCCTACTTTTTCTTTGAAAAATTTATAACATTATTTAAAATAAAAAACAATTTTTTATTTAAACAACGCAAACTTTATAGATTGACAAAGATTGAAAAACACTAACTAACCGCTCGTGTTGTCGTATTGAACGAAAAGGACAGGAAATCAAACAATTAGAAAACACAAGTAAAACCAAAAACATTAAATGTACTTTGCAATAAAAGTGAGTGGATTGTTGTGAGTGTGGAATGTTGTGAGTGTGGATTTGTTGTGAGTGTGAAATGTTGTGAGTGTGGATTGGTTGTGAGTGTGGAATTTTGTGAGTGTGGAATGTTGTGAGTGTGGATTTGTTGTGAGTGTGGATTGTTGTGAGTGCAGACTGTTGTGAGTGTGGAATGTTGTGAGTGTGGATTTGTTGTGAGTGTGGAATGTAGTGAGTGTGGATTTGTTGTGAGTGTGGAATGTTGTCGTTGTGGATTGTTGAATGTGTGGATTGTTGTGAGTGTGGAATGTTGTGAGTGTGGAATGTTGTGAGTGTGGATAGTTGCTAGTGCAGATTGTTGTGAGTATGGAATGTTGTGAGTGTGGATTTGTTGTGAGTGTGGAATGTTGTGAGTGTGGATTGTTGAGAGTGCAGATTGTTGTGAGTGTGGATTGTTGCGAGTGCAGATTGTTGTAAATGTGGAATGTTGTGAGTGTGGATTTGTTGTGAGTGTGGATTGCTGTGAGTGTGGAATGTTGTGAGTGTGGATTTGTTGTGAGTGTGGAATGTTGTGAGTGTGGATTGTTGAGAGTGCAGATTGTTGTGAGTGTGGATTGTTGCGAGTGCAGATTGTTGTGAGTGTGGAATGTTGTGAGTGTAGAATGTTGTGAGTGTGGAATGTTGTGAGTGTGTAATGTTGTGAGTGTGGAATGTTGTGAGTGTGGATTGTGCG
>NW_008705254.1:6671639-6722227 GCF_000326865.2 Helobdella robusta
TGATGATGATGATGATGGTGATGATGATGATGATGATGGTGGTGGTGACGATGATGATGATGATGGTGGTGATGATGATGATGATGATATCAAGTATAATAATGATGATGATAAAATGATAATGATGATAATAAAAAATTTAACAAAACAAAGTGAGAATGAAGATAAAAATAATTGAAATAAAAATATTTTTAGAGATTTGAAAAATGTAGGCAGCGAAGACTGATGTACCGATAGAATAGAAAAGATGACAAAGAATGCAATCACAAAAGCTCTAAAACAACGACAGACTCCAAAAGCGGAAAGTGAGTTCGCATCATCGTTGATGAAGATATTGGAATAAATTGTATAAGACGTTGGTAGTGATGGAATGATGACGACATTAAAGATGATGATGGGATGACGGGATGATGAAGAGTTAATAAAAATTGCGTTTAAGAGAATCACGATTGTGGTTATAAAAAATCATGACAAAAAATATTCATACAAAAGATAAAAATTATGAAGAAGAAGATGATAATGATTGTGATGAAGAAGATAATGATGATAAAAGAAAACAACGATGATGATGATGATGAAGAAGAAAATGAAGACGACGAAGAAAAAGAAGAAGATGATCACGTGATTTCCACACCAACCCACCAGCATTATGGGATTGAATGGAGTCTGCACTGCAGTTGAAAGGAATGAAGCAGGGGGCACCCTCAACTCGAGCGAGGACATCAGTGAGAGATGAAAGAGGAAGGTAGTTGCACTGCGTTGTTCTTCACGACGTCAGGAAATGGTGGTGAAGATGATGTTGTTGTAATCATTATGGTCATGATGATGATGTTGATGATGTTGTTGTAATCATTATGGTTAAGATAATGATTGAATTGAATCAAATTGAATTTTGAATTTATAAAGCTCTCCTCGTAAAAATTGCTAATAGCTAATGGATAGCATTTTGAAAGCAAAGCATCTAGGATCATGATCACTATGAGTTACCAAATAGGTTTGTCTTCAAATGTTTTCTGAACTCAGCTGGTGATAACCCAGATAAACATAATTCAATTGGTGGGTTGTTCCAAATAACAGGCCCAGCGACAGCAAAATCTCTATCTGCTATTTTCAGATTCCGATCTCTAACATACAGCGTGTTTGAATCGGCAGCCTTAGACGCGCATGTGATGATATAGATGAAACTCTAATGTTCTAAATATTTCGGAGCCAAACTATCCAAACTTTTAAATGCCACTATACCCAACTTGAACATGATTCTTTGTTTAACACGCAGCCAATGCAACTCCTTTATAATTTGTGATGCACGATCAAATTTTAATTTGCGGCATATGATTCTAGCAGCCTGGTTCTGAACCATCTGAAGTTTAGACAACAGTTTATCAGCTATGCCATATAAAAAACTTACAATAATCCAATCTGGAGTTGGATGATTTTAAGGATGTTGTTGTTTTAATCATCACAGTTATGACGATGATGATGGTGTTGATGATAATGATGATCATCATCGTCGTCATGGTGATAACAATGGCGTAAACCACCGGTGATGATGATAGTAACGAGGACGATTGAAGACCATGACGATGATAACGTCACTGATGACGACAACAACATTCTACAAGAAGCTAGCTAACAACTTACAAAGCAATAATGATAATGCTGATGAAATGTTCTGCATTGTTGGACTAATAAAAATGCGTGTCCACCGATAAGCATACGAACATACGAGTGCAGAGTACACTGAGTGCATAAAATAACATGGCATGACATGACATAACTTAACGTGACAGTGGGTGCTATATCAAAATATAAACATTAATGGTGAGTAACCTCAAAACTCATAAAAATCTTAAAAGTAAACAAATCTTTTGAAAGTAAATTAAGAGAAAAATATAGAACAATAAACCACGCAATTAATAAAATTTTATATAGTTGCTTCATTTGCACCATTTTCGAGATCACCGTGAGAGAGCTCAAGAAGATTATTCTTGATTTTCCATCTAAGAATTGACACACATTTTTTATATACATTTGGAATTTGTCATAAGTTTTCTAACCAGTTTTAATTATCTCTGTTTTTGATTGTAATATTTCAACCATTTTAAGCATGCCAGGGTTACTCTAATTTTGAAAAAGCTAGCTGTATTAGTAAGGAGATTTTAAACAACAAACCAATTTCTAATCTGTCATTCATTTAAAATATTATGGAACGCGTCTAATAAACTGCCTGACTAAAAAACAGTCTTATACAAATTTATCAATCTGGATGTTAGCTGTTCCACTCCACTGAAGCTGCTTTATTACATGTTGTATCCAGCTTATTTGCTACTGCTGATCATCAAAACAGTTGAATGTTGTTTCGTGTGTCGGAGATGGGTTGCCGAGTTGATGCATTGTTACTCGCATGTCATATACTGCCGTTGTGGCACTCCGCGCGCTTTATGTTCATGCTCTGTTGTCATATTCATGATGGTTTATATTGTTTAGTCTTTATGTCATTTGGGTTGTTTATGTGGTTGTTTATGTTATTTATGTGGTTTATGTTATTTATGTTATTTATAGGGTTTATGCTATTTATAGGGTTTAGTTCATTTGTGTGGTTTAAGTTGTTTATGTTATTTATGTGGTTTATGTTGTTTGTGTTGTTTGTGTAGTTTAGTGCAAATGTAGGATGTAATGGCCTGTTTATGTTAACTTTTAGATATTTTTTTCATAATGCTCCGTTGAAAAGTGAAATTATATTTATGTTGGTGTTGTTGCTGTAGTTGTTGTTGGTTCTGTTGTTCATTCGTTGTGTCTTCAGTTTGTGTTGTTAACGTTGCGTTGTTAATGTCATTTTGTTAGATTTCGTGATGTGGTCGGTCGTGTTTTAAGTTTTTCTCTAATATCATGTTTTGTCATCTGTATAGATGTATTTTGAATTAAAACAGTTTGAATTGTGACGAAGCGTTTTGTGTTATTGACATTTCTTACTCAATCAAGTTTCTCGCATTTTTGCGACGTTTTATGTGTTATATTTTTTCATTCAGATAATTAATTTTGCGTTGGTCGGATTATATTTTTCAGACTCAATTTAATTTTGTTATTTACATTTCACGGCCACGTAAACAATATTTTAAAAATTTTGAAAATTTTCCCAAAAGCTGCTCTCGTTTAGCGGTTTAGTAACTTGAGTCATCCATCAGTCGGGCATCAAAAATTCATTCAACCAACCCTCCAATCGGATCACTACTCGACCAGAAATTGAATTACAACTGAACAATCCATCTCGTAATCAATCAACCAATCAATCAGATGTTAAATCAATCAATCAATGAGTTTTTATATAAGATGATCGATTGATTGCTTTAACGTTCCAACACGAGTGCGCCATGTTTTCAGAATCTTGTTTGTTTATATGTTTGTTTGTTTGTATGTTTGTTTGTTTGTATGCATGTTTGTTTGTATACTTGTTTGTTTATTTGTTTGCCTGATTTTATATGTTATTTATTTGTTTGTTGATTTGTTTGGTTGTTTTTATGTTAGTGGTTGATTGATTTATTCAACGAACGGCTGATGAACCGATTGGTAGATTAAAGAATTGAATTAAGGATTGTTACATTATTGCATTATAGTTCCATTATCCAGAATTAATTCAACATAGTTAGTAAAAAATTCGCATACCAACCTTTGCTCTTGCAAACATTAATAATCATTTACTCTTTGACGGAATAATTTTTTTAAAACGACCTTGTCAATGATTTTTTTCCTTAAAATTAAATTATTTTTTATTATGATATTTACGTACCTATCTTATATATTATAACTTGTTAGAACACTGATATAACTTTTCATTGAAAATTTTATTTTGACACTAGTCATAAATCAACTCATCGGATGCAATGTTTACAGAAAAAGACCAAACAATCGAGCAGCGAACATTGCAGGAAAGAGGAAAAACCATCAATCATTGCTTTGAAATTTGTAACATTGATTCGCTTCCATGATAAAATATGACCGCTCAAATATTTTTTATCACATTTATTTATGTATTTACTTATTTATTTATCTGCTTTATTAATTATTTTTATTTGTTTATCATTTATACAATCGCAAAAATATTTCTAAATAATGAAGATGCACTATCCTGAAATGATGCATCGAAGTTGTTGTCATTATTTCAAATAAACGAACTATTAAATGCTGAATTTCATAAGTCAATAAATTTTATTTTGAATTTTTTATAAAAATTTAAATTAAAAATGTTAACTAATTTAAAATATCTAAATATTCCCTTTATAAATTAAAATTATTAAATGGATTATAAAACCGAGTAATATGTAAATGAACAACTGATTTATGTAAAGGTTGATAATATGTCCTTTCTGGTTGTGTGGATCAGTTGTTGAAATTTTTAATGGAAGCCCAACAGAGTTTTCCTGTAAATTTGAGGCAGGCTTCAACCACTGAATGACTGCATTGATGCGCGTGCTCTTCTGTGCAAGTGTCGTGTGTATGTATGCATGTAGGTACTTACGTACGTATGTATGTATATATATATGTATGTATGCATGCATGTATGTATGTATGAATGTTTGTTTGTATGTATCTATGTATTATATATGCGTATAAGTATGTAAGTACGTATGCATATACGTAACATTAAAATTGTTAGAAGACGGAAGTGGGTCAATTAATTCCCATTGTTGCCACATTAGTTTAATTGTTCCACAAATGAATAGCCTACGTAAAATACATTAAAAAATGTTTGTCAATCCGAGCTAACATGGAGTTCAGGGATCAACAGCGGATGACAGGTACGAAGGGGCTGTCGCCAACGTCGTATCCGGAATTTAGCGGAAAGAGGAGGAGGATTTCGCAATTTTAAAGTTGATGACCTTTTTATGTTTTTTTTCTTAATTCCCGGTTATTCCTATTTCGGTGGGAGATGATTGCCAAAAATCTTTAGTTAATAATATTTTTTTGATAATTTCTGTTGACTTCCTTACTATATTATACACAGAATTTTCTTTTCTTTTTCATGGTCTAATGGGGGGACGCATTACCGTACCCTCCCCTTGAATCTGCCCTCTTGTGGCTTTCACTGACCTTCAAGTGAGTGACTGACTTTTGCTGCACGTTATGAAAGTTTTTTTACACTTTATGAAAAGCAAAACGATATTTTACTATTTTGGAATCATTTCGATGTAATTGATGCAATTTTCTTTCAAATGGTGCCACTTGCAAATTGAAAAAAAATTGCGATAAATTTTTTAAAGTTGAAAGTTCGCATGTTTTTTAGTTTCTGAATAAAATTTCACTGCATGTGTATTTCAGTGTTTGTATTGGTTATGTACTTTTCAACATTTCAATATTAAATCGAATATTGATGAATCAAGTAACATCATCAGATCAAAAATGCACTTTAACAATTATAATCATACTAGTGCTTGAAGCTATTTTAATTTTAAAACTCTAATTTTTTTTAAATATTTTAAATTAGCAAAACAAAAATTTAAAACCAAATGTTACTATTGTTAAAAAAAATTTCCAGCTTTTAATTATTTTAACAGAAGGCAACATATGATTCAGTTTCTGGTGACTTTGTGAGAACCTGGTGGCCCAAGTGCTTCGTGCGAATTTAAGCTCGTTGACATCTCAAGAACTTTCTCAACAAAATAAAAAAAATGATGACTTTTACCTGCTCCTGTCACAGTTTGGATGTTAGTGAGGAGTAGCAAGATGCCCAGTCCGAAGAAATCACGACCCAAGAGTGTGTGACGCCTTGATTCATGTGTGTTTACATACACTGTGTGTTTGTCGTATTAACAATAATGTGCCTCAGTCGATTGCCACAGCGCTATAAAAAATGACGTTATCGTTATTGTTATTATTTTAATGTTTTAAATATCAATAAATTTAGCATAAAGAATATTTTTTTTAATTTGTCAACGCTTTCGTTTTCAACCCCTTTTCGAATTATCCTAAAATTACAACATCATTTAAATCAATAACATGCATATTTGAATCAGTTTATGATTATTTGTGCAAATTATCTAATTTGTCTTTAGATAGTGGAAAAATTTCGGAAGATTGGAAACACAGCGTTATTGTTCCTATTTTTAAAAAAGGGGATAGACGTTTGGTTGAGAACCCAGTTGCTCTAAGCTATGTTTGTTGCAAACTTTCGAAGTCCATTATTAAAGATCATCTATTGAGTTACATTTATAAAAACAATTTACTAAATTATAGGCAATATGATTTTGTGAAGGGGAAATCAACAACTCTCCAGTTGTTGAAATTAATGGATTGTTGGACTGGTGCAGTTGATAAATGTTTGGATGTTGATGTTATTTAGACAGACTTTATTAAAGCTTTTGATAGAGTGCCACATGTGTTATTGATTTGGTTATGACGTGGTTGATTGTTTGGTTGAATGGATTAAGGAGTATTTGTGTGGTAGAACTTGTTTGTCTAAAAGGTTTGAAGTTAGTAGTGGATTGCCTCAAGGAAGTGTGTTAGGTCTGTTTGTTTATTGTGTATGTGAATGACATGTTTGATATTGTGATAGATAGTTCTGTTCAAATGTATTTGTATGCTGATGGTGCTAAAATGTTTAATTTTATAAGATGTGTGGATGATAGAATAGTGCTACAAAAACATCTTGATAAGTTGTACGATTGGTGTATGTTATGGAAAATCGATTTGAATATTGAAAAGTGTGAAGCTATAAAATTTGGTCATTCATGTTTGGATAATAATTGGTGTTATAATATTAATAATTCTAACTTGGATTTTTGTGGTGAAGTAAACGATTTGGGGGTTTTGTTTAAACGTTCACTGAGCTTCTTCAAGTATATATACATCATGTCATTAATAGATGTTTTGTTCTTTTAGGATTGTTATACAGAAACTTTAAAAATTTAACTAAATTTATTTTGATTTATAAATCTTTAATTAGGTCAAAGTTAGAGTATGGTGTCAGTGTATGGTCTCCTTGGAAAATAAAAGAAATTGACGATTTGGAAAGGGTTCAGAAACGGGCAACCAAGATGGTCAGGAATTGCAAAGGCCTTTGTTACTCGGATCGATTGAAATTTCTGGGCTTGCCAACTTTAAAATTTAGAAGAGTTCGTGGAAACATATTAATGATTTTCAACATTGCGCAGGGTATGGTAGATAGAGATTCCTCACCAGCTTTGTGTTTTGATGCGGATCCACGTACCAGAGAACATCGCTATAGAATACATGTTCAAAAGTTCCAAATACAAGAAAGTATTCGTTTTCTAACAGAGTGATTTCTATTTGGAACAATTTACCGACATGCGTTGTTGAATCAGATACTGTTTCCAACTTCAAGAAGAATTTTGACTTATGTATGGCCGACAAAGATTTTCTCTATGATCATAAAATTGATATTGTTGTTTAATTGCTTTTAGTTGTCTTTCAATGCTATTTTGATATGAGCATATATTACTTAAGTTTAAGCCCATTTTTTATTTATATTTATTTATTTGTTGTTGGTGGAACTCTTCATTGATGACATTACCACACTCACAACAGGCCGAGCATGGGACATCATCATCGCCAGCGTAATTGAATCAACACGGGACTGAACAGCCATTAATTTAAAACTGCGCTTTCAATCTATCAAAGTAAATCTATCTGCACACAAGCATTACGACACATTCACGTACACACACAATCATTCACGCACACAAACAATCAACACAAAATATATGTACATACAAAAACAACATTGAACAATGCATGCATCGTGCCCCTTCCACAAACACTTATAAATAAATTTAATAATATTAATGTAATGATTTATATATATATACACAGGCAAAGATACATTCATGTGTGCAAATAAATACGCAATGCCTACAAGCATAATCAATTAAATAAGTTTATGTAATTTTATGCAGTATCATATGAATATATATGTGCAGTTCTTATATACAAGTATATAATATATATATATATATAAACTGAACCTTGATTTTAGCATATAATATATATATATATATATATATATATATATGTATATATATTCAATTCAATTCAGTTTATTCAGCAAAAAGCATGGAAACACAGAAGCTCAAACGAGCTTGTACGGCCACCCAAACCAAATAAAAACATATACCTACATGAAAATAACAACATAAATGAAAATAAAATCGTATAGCTAGCCGATGAAAACAAGTTAAATTTAACCAAAAATGAGCAGAAATTACTTAGAACAAAAAATGATCATCAAAATTTATCAAGTCAAACAAAACAATTGAATTCATATTAGAAGTTTTTCCTTATAAAATAACTTAAATAATTGAAATAATTAAATCATATCCTGAAAAAAGTTGTTCTTAATTAAGTCAAAAATCGATTTTTTAAATAGCCCATAGTAAGATACTTGTAAAACTAAACACGGTAATTTTGACTCCAGTTTTAAACCAAAAACAAACACTGAAGATGAAAATAAAGCAGTACGAGGGACAATACAATTGTATAATGGAGTGTACCGAGTTGTTCTTTTGTAATATTCAGAAGATTTAATTAAATATGAATTAAACATAACAAATTTGTTCTTAACTATAACATTAAACAAGAATAATAATAATCTGATAACGTACAGTTTAGGAATAGACAACAAATTAGACAACGATAAATAATCTGAAATATGATCATATTTTTTCAGGTCATAATAAATACGAATAAAGAAGTATAAACATCTATATAAGATAATAATATGTGACTTAATGTAACGACCCCAAACTACATTACAATAAGTGAAATAAGAGAATAGTATAAATTAAGTAATACACATTTCGGTAAGAGATATTTTAGTTTATAGATTATTCCTAGATTTTTAGATACTTTGTTTGATATGCTAATTGTGTGCTCTTTCCAACTTAGATTGCTTGAGATTGTAACACCTAGAAAGACTAATTTGTCCAGTCGACCCACCAAATTGTTATTGTAGAAAATAGAGAATGTTAGTAAATTGGTGACAATTATATATTGTCAGAATTATGAAATAATACTGACTAAAAATACTTCAAAGTCTTTCAACGCAAAATTAATTCACTCGATAGGTGGCTAGATGCAAAGTTAATTCACTCGATAAGTGGCTAGACGATTTTTTTAGGATGAGGTTTTTGCAATGTAAATGACGTCATAAGTTATTACAAATTATTTTAAAAATTAAATTAGTAGTTTTTTTTATTAATTTGACAGACATACCACCTTGGGAAATTTTTATGTTTAAAAACACCCAAAACAAAATCTTTGCTTTGATATAAAGTTTCTTTATATTTATTAGAGTGGTAGTCGTTAGTTCACTGGTTGGGTATGCTCAAGAAATCGGTGCCTATTCTGGTATCTAAGAAACTTAATTCGTGATTCTATGCTCATTGGCGTAGATTCGGAAACGTAGATTCGTAGAAACGTAAATTCGGAAAAGTGCTCAAAAGTGGATTTGATACGAGATTCTATGCTCATTGGCATAGTTTTATTTTTAGTTTATTGATGTCAATTAGGACTGCTTCTGCATAATATACATATAAAATATATAAAATAAATATACAACAAAAAATGACAACCTCATTGCCAACCCGGCGCTTAACCAACAATGAAAACAAAGAAGTAATAAAAACTAGCATTGTAAATAGTGACAAAGAAGAATATGATGCTATCGATGAAGAAAAGGAGACCAAAGTAGATGACCAGCCAATAAAGAAACCTGACACCTAATCTCCATCTAAGTTCATTTTGACAAAGTCAATATTTCCCTATATAAACATCAACCGCACTGATGTTATGCGATCAATGCTCTTGTTATATAAATAACAAGAGCATTGATCGCATCAAACAGCAACATATGTTAGCTTGTTTGTGAGCACGGAGCACGCCACATAGATCTTTCGTGATTTCTGTTTGGTGCTCCGAACATAACTTTTTAAACGTTTATTTCATTAGATGGTAAATTTTTAAATTAATCGTCGCTGCTCCACTAAATGGCAGGCTCTTTGATCTAAACTGTTTGAAAACCACTCAACAATGACAAGATCACCTTTTTAAACTTCGTATATCGCCTTTACAGCATTTTATTATTACGGGGCGTCCTAATCCTGCTTCACATTGCTGTCTGACGGGTTTTTTATTTTAAAAAATTTTTGCGATTCAAGTTTTTCTGCATCCAAATTTTTCCACTGTGTGCTTTTTCCATTTTCCTTTTTTTTTTACAAATTTCATTTGTTTCCAACTTTGTTATTTTTTACTCGTAGTCGTGACGACAGAACCGTTTTGGAAAAAACAAACCAAGGATCGATAAAGTCTTTTTATTTAAAATTTTCAATAATTTTAGATTACAAATACAAACTGTCCGATTTTTAAGAACTAAATCTCAGCTTGTACCATAAAATAACACATAAGCCCCTGTGTTGAAATTTCCTAAATTTCATGTTTTTTAATTCATATCATATAATCAATAATTTCAAACAGCAACCAATAAACAACATACTGATCCTAAGCAGTAAATACCACATTTATAACGTTTATTATTTAGTGTGCTAACACAAATATTCATCAATCTATTTTTAAAACATTTTTATTAATTCTCTGACAATCAATAATTTCTCACCAATTTGCGAACTCCAGACATTAATGATGCCGATTTAGAAATTACTGCTAGCCTGAGTATGGCAGAGTAACAGTGAGTCTCTATTGACCAACATGTATTTTTGTGATTTACCTAAAAAACACCTTATTTAGCAATATTTTTAACTGTGATAATAATTGCACTAAGTTGGTGTTTAAACTCGGGCTACTGATGAGTCCTATTAGGGACGAAACGCGTCTGGCCTAAAATGAGTTAGGTGTTCACAGTAACGCACCTTTGGTCGTGGTGAGAGGTGGTGTACTTTATGTACTCAAACTGGCCGACTAGACACACACACACACACACACACACACACACACACATATATATATATATATATATATATATATATATATATATATATATATATATATAGAGGCTTTCTTATGCCCATTCTGCGTTTAATATATATATATATTTTTATGTATATATACTCAGGCAAAGATACACTCATGTGTGCAGATAAATACGCAATGCCTACAGGCATAATATATACATATATATATATATATATATATATATATATATATATATATATATATATATATATATATATCATTTCATCAGGCAACAGAATAATATAAAGATGATAAAAATTCATAATAATAATGATGCGCTAGAGTGCTGATGTTTAATACATAATATAAGAATGGCATGCTTGTTATTTCAGTGGCGTCTCTTATCATATTGATTGTTATCACCATCTTTGTCATCTTGTTATTCTTTATTAATGTTATTTATCAATCATTTTTTGTCTTTATAAATACAAGGGCTTATGTAATTTTTTTTTAAATAACGGTGTTGATATTTTAATGAATCATGTCGTTCTTACCAAGCTTTTTAATAAATGGTGGACCCATGTGCTTTCCCTCAATTGAGGCCACAAAATTATTTTTCCCGTTTTTTTTCACCATGCCATCTCATAAATTAATAAAAATTAAACTTAAGAATTTTTAATTTTTCTTTATTTCAATTTTTCACAATGTCTTTTGAGTGAACGTTTACATTTTCAGACGAAAATAATAAAAGTAATTTGTTTCTTATAAGGAGTTTCGCAAAATATTCTTTTAAATTGATCATGTTTTTCAGACCTAGCTTCCTATTAAACGGAAATCCGTGTGCTCTCAAGTGAATTCACCAAATTTTTATTTTTGTATTTCCTTAAAAAATTATGTGTGTTTATTATAATTTATAATAGTTCATAAAAGATTTTAAATTTTCCGTCACTTAACAGCCTAGCTGAATTCGAGATTCAAGCTGTTACTTTTTATTAGTGTTTTAAAAATGGCATAGATAACTACAGACGCGTTTCAGTTAGGGTTAAATAAGCGCCAAATTCAGCTATTAAAAAAATCAAAAAGAATTTTTGGTTAACCCTGAAATGAGGCACGTTGATGGGTTGAGGAGGAGACAAAAAAAAAAAAACAAAAAAACGTTCCAAACCCCTGCGTACGTGCATGGATTTATAACAATCTGCAGGGCACATGAGGACAGACGCATACGCAAGGGTACTTCTGTACTTCTCAGGATATACAATATCTATAGTAAGATAGGCTATTTATTTATAGTGTGATTTGTGTATGTGAATGATGTTTGTGTGTGTGTGTGTGTGTGCGCGCGCGCGCGCGCGTGGTATTGGTTTAATTATAAATTTATATAAAAGTTAATACAGATATAAACATGCCTATTTTGAGGGAACAAATAAACAATCATACTTGAAACAAAAAATAAATTGTAGATAAATAAATCATGCATTGTCTGTAAAATAATATTTTGTTCTTCGGTCATTTGTTACCGTTGATCATTATCAGTACAACATTCAACACCAATTTTCGAATATCTCAAAATGATTTCATTGTTTATAATTACAATTTGTTCATCAATGCCAAACAGGTTCGAAAGCAGTGTAACTCGTAGATCAAAGAAACCCGACTGAACAGATGGAATAAAAAACCATACAGACAAAACAGACCAAATGGATCTAACAGACCAAACAAATCAAACAGACCAGACAAACCAAACAGACCAGACAGACCCTACAAACCAAAAAAAACAAACAGATCAGACCAAACAGACTAGTCAGGCCAGATAGACCAAATGTACCAGATAGATCAAACATACAAAACAGATAAAACAGACCACACTTCCTCTTTCAACATAAATTTATGTTAAAATGAAATAAAAGAATCTAGGAATAAAAAATAAAAAAATAAGAATCGAAAAAATCCTATAATTGGATGGCGGACAGATTGATAAATGCGAGTGATACAGTTGACCAGCTCACTGTGACAAATAATATTTTAAAATTCAAATAAAACATGAAAAAATTGTATGCAAGATATTATTATTAATATTTTTATTGTTGTTAATTGTCGGCGTACGAGAGTTTAAGTTTTTGTTTGGGTGTCTTTTCCTCTGTCTTGACGCATGCATTTTGAGATCGTTGGTTATTCTGTCAAAATGTTGATTTATGTATTAGATAGCCAAAATCTCCAGCATATTGTCTAGAGACATAATCGATAACTATTATGAACAGGAACAGTGCAATAACGTAACCTTGTAGGCCACCTGTTGTTATGGCGAAGGGTTCTGACTTCTCCCCTCTGATGAGTACTTTACATTTTGTTTGATCGTATATAATGCTGATTGCATTGACTATTTCTGCTGGTATTCCATGATGACGTAAGATGGCAAACATCCTTTCGCGGTAATTTGAATCAAAGGCTTCCTTGAAGTCAATAAATTTATGTACAATGGGATATCTTGTGCATTTGCTTCGTCCATGATTCTTTTTTGATCGGGTTTTGTATTCGGTTCAGCAATATTCGATTAAAGACCTTGGCAGCTATCTTCATCAAGCTGATTCTGCAATGATTGGTCATGAGTTGAGGGTTTGCCTTTCTTCGGAATCGAGTTGATGAGACTTGATGTCCATTGTTTTGGCGCTTTGAATTGTTTGTAAACCCGTTAAAATATGGTGTGAAGCTGGTCTACCACAAAGTCATTCCCATCGCTAAGCATTTTAACTGTCACTGCATAGTCTGGACCAGGTACTTTGTTTTGTCTGAATGTCTTGATTGTACTTCAGACTTCTTCACGAATGATATCGCCGATTGGAAATGTTAGTGATGTTGCTAAATGTTGAAAAGCGATTGTCGAGATTCACTTTGGAGCTCTTGTTTTTTAGCAGGGTTGAAAAATAACTGGCCCATTCCTTAGGAGTTCTGACTTGAAACTGGAGATACCGCCGTCGATCATTCTTACCTTGTTTGCTGGGAAAACGTTTGGTTTGTCACTTAGTTCGGAAACCAGTTTTTAGACAATTGGATATTCCTGTTTTTTGTTGGCAAGTTTATGCGCACCAAGCTTGGCATTGGTGAAGGCCTAATGTTCTTAATCAAAGGCTGTTGCATTCTTTGTTTGTGCCATTTTCTATGCCTTTTTGTCTAGAGACTTCTGCGATTGCTTGTATTTTGCTTTGAAATCTCCTTTCTTTGTCAGAAGTTGAAGCGTTGTTTTTATGACCAAACTTGGAAGTTTGACTTTGTGTCGCTTCCCGATAATTTTTTTGTCTTGGGTAAATACGGCCGCGTTCAATGCTGCACGCTGTAAAAAATTTTCAACAATTTTAAGTTTAATAAAAAATATTCTGGTTTTAATAAAAGTAAATTTTGGTTTTAATAAGGCAACTTCTGGTTTTAATAAAAGTAAATAAATTTTAATAAAATAAAATCTGGTTTTAATAAAGTTAATTCCGGTCTTAATAAAAAAAAATTTTGGTTTTAATAAAAATAAAAAAATTCTAGTTTTAATTAAAGTAAATTCCTGGTACTAGCCTAGCTTTATCTCCCAAATAGAAAAAGTTAGTAGGGCAAATTGGCAGTTCAACATTTATGAGCCAGTGCTAAATGAGACAACAACCCACTAAAAATGGCTGCATCGCATCAAAGACGCCATTGAACAATGTTCACTGCAAAACAAGGATGCCAAAAATAAGGTTCAAACAGAAATAAAAAAAACATACAACCATTACAATTTAATCATTCCAAAACCACATCTACCAAGAACAAAACCATCAACATAGTTATAACGATAACAGCGCGTTCATTAGACTGAAGAACATTGAAATTAAGCACAACATTACTGCAGAAAAATTAATGATTAGCATTTTAATAACATGAGAACCAGCTCGTAACAGCAATGTAATATCATTGAAAGAACTGGACACAGGGAGGAGGAATCGTAAAACATATTAACGAGATAGTTCAGTGTGCAATGTTTTTCAATGTTTCTCTCTGCGTAAATCATTGTTAACGCATGATTTCCTATCAAACCCACCTTTATTTCTCTCCTTATTTCTCTTCCTTTTTTTCCCCTTTTTTGCTGCATCTCTTAATTATGTTTTTTCACTAAAAATGTTTCATGAGTTTCAACGTAGAAAATTTCTTTTATTATCTTGACAGGATTGTTATTCATTAGACACTTCTATTATTGTAATTTTTTTAAGTAAAAATATTTATATAAAATTAAATTAATTAATGATTTTATTTTGTTTAATTAATTAATCAATTAATCAGTCATTAATTTACCGACTAGTCAACTATCCAACCAACCATTCAACCAACCATCCAACCAACTACACAACCAACATAAACAGAATTTTAAAATAAGGATGAACGAAACGAACCTGGCGTTGAAACATCATGAAAAGCAGCATAAAATCAAGTTTGAACGTTGAATAAGACTTGCTTCCGTTAATAGTTCATGCATAAACGTGGGTCTGCATTTTAGATTCTCATTTTCGAAACGCTTTCGCCGAAATCCAAATTTTTTCCTTCAAGGTAATTTTTATTTCTGCGTTTTTGTCAACATTTAAATTAAAAAAGTGTTGTTATATCATGATTATAGAATAAAACTGACAGCTTTAAGATGAAATGAAACTTGTTTATATCCTTCAACTGGGATATGTTTTTTAATTTAAAAATGTCTACTGCTAATCAGAAATTTTCCAAAATTTTAATTCTAAAATTAATTTAATTTTTTTGTTAAAAAATATCTAATTAATATTTCTGGTTAAAGTAATTAATTGATATTTTTTATTCAAACAACTACAATTTTTTTATTTTCTATCTCCATCCATCCACCCATCCATTCATCCATCCACCCATACATCCATCCACACACCAGCATCCAGCCTCCCCAGACAACGCAATACATTCAAGCATCCATCCTTTCTAAGCTTACACTCTTCTTAAGTAAGAAAAAATTTTGTTCGTGTGCTGAAAAGACATCATAACATTTTTTCTACATTTTTAAAATAAAAAAAATAATTTTTTAAAATCAAACAAAATTATCGAAATAGCACACGTACACACAGCATTGAACCATCTCAACCGAACAATAAAATGACATCATAATTTAAGAAACATTCATTATGTAATTGAATATATTAATAATAATTTGAACGCACTCATCTCACATATATTATTTCAATTACATAATCAAAGAAATCAATCTTTTTGGCTTACGTTAATGAATGAATTTTAAAAAAATTGTTATGATCAAGTCGAAACAAAAGAAAAAAACAAGAATGAAATCGCAAATGACGCCCATCCAAACAAAACTACCCACACAAAAAAAACAGTCATAGAGACAGCCAGACATAGAGACAGCCAGACATAGAGACAGACACGTAGATAATAGAAAGACAAGAAACAGAGAGATGAATGAAAATATACGAGATTTTTGAACGTGTCGCCTCACCTCTCGTGCTGTAACAAATCTCGTTAGAAATCCAGCCAATGCACTCAGCACCATTCTAAACCACTTAACTATGAGACACTTCGATAAATGCACATACACTTTTTATTTAGTATTATCAGTGGCGGATCTAGAGACCTTTGACGGAGCTGCCAAAATTTTTAAAATGTTTAAATTTTGAAATTTTTTGAAATTTGGACGGAAAAGCCAAGATTTGTTGTAGCGGTGACCAAAAATTAGACTGGTGTTTTTATTGGTCACATCGCGTCAATTATTGGTCAATTTTCTATATAAAACGGTGTTTTTTTCTTTTTTCTGTGCAAACACAGATTTCTACTGACTTTCAATAGCAATACAGCTCACCGGGCCGATACCGGACCATAGTTCTCCCGACTCTCTAGATCCGCCAATGAGTATTGTTAATATTAAAAATACTACAACTTTTAATAAATAGTAGTAATAATATTAAATATACTACGCTTCTATTTTTAGTGATTCTATTTTCAATATTACGTATTTTCAACTTTAAAAATTTCCCCATCATGACACTAATGCTACTATTCTTCTTGCAACAACAACTATTACTTCTAAAACTACAAAAACAACAACTACTACTACTGCT
Organism: Helobdella robusta; assembly: GCF_000326865.2. NCBI lineage: Eukaryota > Metazoa > Annelida > Clitellata > Rhynchobdellida > Glossiphoniidae > Helobdella > Helobdella robusta. Next base: position 6,688,664 of record NW_008705254.1, read on the forward strand.
GCTAGTAATAGTTCCATTGTAACCATCGGATTACAATCAACAGTAAAAATGTGCAAGAAACGTGAGAAAAAAGACAGATGAATTGTTAAAAGAATGTTATAGTTAAGAAATGTTTTCAGTTATTTTTGTCACCGCCATTTTAACTGCTATTTAAAAAATTTTGCCAATTTTGAAAACGTCTGAAACATCTCATCAACTTGCATTAATTTTAAAAAATATTTTCAAAGTTTGCAACGACACACACATTTAACAACAACAACAACACAAGTTTAGATGACATTTTACCCGAGATCGGGGGTTGCCGTTTGGCTATCTATGATGAAACCGAAATACCCCTCGACGCCATCCACATCTGTCACTCGCCTCAGTATCAGGCAACCCCGCTTTCATCCTGTCCTTCTCCACCTGCTCTCTCCATCCCAATCGTAGACGACCCCTTCCTACCACTCCTTCAACCTCGAACTCCAACGCTCGTCTAATCCCGACCCTTTCATCCCTTCTCAACACATGTCCATACCACCGCAATCTCGATCTCCTTATCAATGTCACAATGTCCTCATTCAGTCCCATCATTGACATCAGCTCTGTACTACTCCTCCTATCCTTCACTTTAACTCCACACACCACACATCATCCTCACCATAGCTCTTTCAGCCCTCTGCAGTACACTTTCCTCCTCTCTCCTCAACACCCAAGTTTCACCACTATATACCATCGCTGCTCTCACACATGCTTTATATACCCTCCCTTTCATCTTCACTGACCATTTCTTTTCACACAATACCCCACCCAGTTTCCTGAATTTCATCCATCCTAAACGAACTCTAGCCGTAACTGCGCTCAAACATCCTCCATCCGCGCTCAGCTTATCCCCTAAGGAAACAAAGCTTTCCACTCTTTCAATACCACCACTCAACCCCGTCCTTGCGTCCGTCCTATTAATCACACCATGAACACATTTCTTACATTTGAACGTGCCTTCCACCTTTTTCAGTGCCCCCCTCACACCACTACATCTCTTATGCACCCATTTCTGACATCCTATACACAATACCGAGTTAGCTTTCACTCTCCTGTCACATACCCCACAGGGGTCTATTTTACTTATCATTCGCTCCCCACCTTCCCCACTCACCATTACCTTCGTCTTACCAATATTAACTTTTAACCCTTTCTTTTCTATAACACTTTTCCATCTGTCAAATTTTAACTGCAATTCTTCCATGCTATCAGCCATCAAGACTAAATCATCTGCATACAAAATCTCAAATAACAACCCCTCCATTATGTTTCCACACACAACATCCACCACAATTGCAAACAGAAACGGTGATAAAACTGATCCTTGATGTACTCCTACCTTAACACTAAAAGCGTCCGACATCCCCCTTCCAACCCTCACCTTTGTCTTTGCCCCTTCATACAGCTGCATCACAGCTTTAACAAGTCTCTCATTCACTCCTTTCTTCCTCAACGCCCATACAATGAACTTCCTCGGTATTCGATCAAAATCCTTTTCTAGATCCACAAAACACATGTACAATCTTCGTTTCTTCTTTCTATAATTCTCCTGCAACATTCTCACTATGAACCACGCATACACCGTTCCCCTACCAGGCATAAACCCACACTGCATTTCATTAACTGTCACCATATTTCTCAACCTCCTCTCAAGCACCCTCTCCACTACCTTCATTCCATGCTCTAGCAATTTCACACCCCTATATGACCCACAATCTCTCACATCTCCTTTGCCCTTATACAACGGCACCAACACACTGTGTCGCCAATCCTCAGGTATACCTTCATCATCAAACATACTGTTAGCAATTCTCATCATAACTTCAATTCCTATCACCCCGCTCGCTTTTATATGTTCTGCCGCCACTTCCGAAACGCCTGTCGCCTTACCTAGTTTCATTTCTCTAACTGCTTTCTCTACTTCCTCCATCGTCACCTTCTCTATAGATCCGTGTGTGACCGCGGATTTCACATCTCCATCCCACTCATTCTCTTCATTCATCAACCTTTCCATATCAGCTTTCCACACCTGAGCTTTTTCCTCCTCATCTATGCACAACTTGCCAGATCCATCCCAAACACATCCATTCCCTATAACATCTTTCCTATCCCTCATTGACTGCTTTGCTACTTTAAACATTTTCCTCGAACTAACATCAAATTCCATTTCCTTCATTAACCTATCTGATGTTTTCGTCATTGCAGTTGCCACTGCCTGTTTTGCAACCTTCTTAGTCTTCCTATACTCAAACTCCGCTTCCTCCGTCATGTCCCTTCTCCATACCCTAAACCTCTCCTTCTTGACCTCCAAAACCCTTCTTATATCTTCATCCCACCACCACGTCTCACCATGCCTACACTTTCCTTTCGTCCATTCACATACTTTATCTGCCGTAGCCAACACACAGTCCCTGTATCTCTCCAAAACATCTCCATCCTTACCACTCTCCCAATTTTCAGCCACCTTCATTTCAAATGCCTTCCTCACCTCTGCATCTTGCAACTTCCATGTTTTTTCTTTGCCACAAACTTATCCTTCTTCCTCCTTCCCATTTCTTTTGATGTCACATCCATCACAACCATACTATGCTGCAACATACCAGGTATCGCCTTCACATTCTTCACATGCTTTTTATGTTTGGCCTTTACCAATATATAGTCTATCATTGACCTATTCTCCCCTGACCTATATGTAATCAATCGCGCTGGTTCCCTTGTAAACCAGGTATTTCCCACCACCATGCTATGTGCATCCGCCAACTTCAACACTCTACGCCTTTCCTCATTCCGTATACCATATCCCCATCCCCCAGGTACACTTTCATATCCGTCTGCATCCGCCCCCACATGACCATTCAAATCACCCAACAACACCACAAACTCATCCAACCCCGCTTGCCCAATCTTGTCAGAAACATCATCATAAAACCTATCCTTCTCCTCTTCCTTTCTACTTTGTTGCGGAGCATATCCTGATATCACCCTCACTATTACTTTTCCAAACACCATCACCACCACAATTACACCATTGCTTCTTCGCCTCACTTCCAACACCTTCTCCACCAACTCTTCTCTTACCATCACACCAACTCCTCCCGTACCATCATCCCCCTTGCACCACAACTTATATCTTCCACTTTTAACCCTCACAAACCTTGTACCCTCACCCTTCCATCTGATCTCCTGTAATGCAGCCACGTCAACCATTCTCCTCTGCAGCTCCTCCACCACTTCCAAACTTCTTCCTGTCAACGTGCCTACATTCCAGGTACCAAACCTCCAACCCCTTGGTCTACAAGTAGTCCTTCCATCTATAGTGCCTTGCACCGCCACACTATAGAGTGGGGTGCCAGTAGCCAGACCATCCACAGGGCCTTGCACCACAACCCCATGGACTTGGTCTCCGGAGATTTTTTGCACCCTGAGGGCCATTGTTATTTCCGTCATCATAAGTATTATTTTTTGGCTAGTTTTTACGCAGGATGCCCTTCCTTACGCAACCACAGTTATAAGCGGTAGGCCTAGCCTTTGATGACCCAACATCAATCACAAGGCAGTTAGGGTCAGTTTAATGTCATAACCAGGACACACTTTTAAACAAAAGTATTTGTGCCACTTATGTCAAAATTGTTGACAACGTCCATTAAAATAATCACATTTTTAAAATGTCAACAAAATTTGAAACACGTTTAGCAACATCAACCACAACAACAAAATTTAATTATAACAAGTTTTGAAAACAAAACAACCAACACCAACACGTCAACAACATCAACACGTCAACAACTTTCATAACACTAACAAATTCAACCATTTAAATGACATCCAAACAGACAAATTCTAAAGCAATTTAAACCATATTTGCAACAAGACAACTAACTAACCAACAACAACAAAAACATCACTTGCAACACACCTCACGTTTCTAAATCATCAAAACATTTTCAATTACTATCGAGCCACCAACAGCCAGCACACCCACAACAACAACAACAATAACATAAACAACAACAACAATATTGTTTCTTCTTAATAATAATAATAATAATCATTGTACTCTTATTTGATCAATGAGCTTCTTATTCCCATTTGAGACTTTTTGGTCTCCAGTTGTGTCACGAGGAGGGTGAATATCATGAGGAGGCCCTGAAGCATGTAAGAAGTAACTATGGTCTCTGACAACAACTTGGTATTGGAGGCGGCAAAAACGGTAGTAGGCATTTTGAGAAAAATAGAAATCAACTGATCTAAAATGTGCAAATATATCGACAACAACCACGCTCACGACAGCAGCCACAACAACTACAGCAACAACAACCGACATCTACTACGACAACCAAAACCACAACTCGTAAGACAACCAAAAACGGATATAAAAAGTTCAACTCAAAGATGAGCGGAAATTGAAATATTCTTAAAAGTTTATTGTCATATTTTCAATTCTATACTTTCTTTATTGTTTTTTTCCACATTATATTTTATACATGTTCTTACTTCACAACATCCTTCCTAACCCAAAACATTAGCTTATCGGATTTAAAGAAAAAAAATGTTCACTTCATGGCATAAAATCAGGGGTTGATCTAGACAACATTGAGATTTGACGGAGAGCCATGAGATAAAATTTTTGATAGTGTTAGCAAAATTGAACTAGTTACTTTTTTTCTTATCACTTCCTTTGTTTGTCTAAAACGGTGTTTTTGTGCGACAATTCTGAGTTTCAATACAAATATTGCTCACAACGAACAAGCTTAGCTTCCCCACTTCCTCCCCCCCCCTAAATCCACCACTGCATGAAACATTTTTTTGATGCACGATCTGCTGTGTTATATTTGTAATTTTTGGATTGTAAACTATAAAGAATTAGAAAGAAATATTGTACCTATGCTAAAAATCTAGACTATATATAAAGTCCAGGACATGTATATATGTCCTGCGTAGTCAGGTTGACAGACAGGTTTCCAGCGGAGAAAGCGACGTCATAAATGTGATTTATGTAGTTACCTGGATTAATTTATTGTTTTAATTACTGTTGATATTCAGATAAACGTTTTATAAAGTTTGCGTTTGAAGTAGTTGTTTTCATCTATCGGAAATCTCGAACCTACGAAATAACGAACACTTGACGATCGTTGGAAGCTACAACACTGGTGTTGGAAATATAGAGAAATATAGATAACATTGGTGTTTGTAGTTACAAAAGTTAAAGGTTACAACAACAATATCAACAACAACATTAACATCAACACTAACAACAATACTAACTACGCACAATAAGCAATATTAACAACAACCGCAACGACAACTGCAACGACAACAACAACAACATCACTAACAACAACAACAACATCATCATCATCAACGAGTGCATTGGCAAAAATAACAGCAACACATAGAGAAGAGCATCAGCAACGTAATATTGCAATCGAAATGAAAAAAACCAATTTCGATATCAACATTCAAAGTATATTGAACTTTGACCTAATCATCATCAAATCAACAACACCAACAAAAAAACATCAACAACCACATCAACAACAACATCAACAAAAACAATAATATCAACAACAAATCAACAAAAGCAACATCAACAAAAACACCAAAACTAATAACCTCAACCACCATAATAATCATCGTTACAGAAACGTCATCATCAGGATGATCGCAACAACAAACAAGCCGCGGGAAACAATGGAAAACACTGAACCAAGCAAGATCATAAACAAAACTGCACCATCAACAACAACAAACCAAAATAATACAAAACATCAACAAATAATAACACCAACAAACAAATACAATATATAAATGTACGTGTTTGCATATGTGTGTGCGTGCGTGTGTGTGCGTGTGTGCGTGTATTGAAACTTGTGGACATAAAGTATGGAAACATTTGATGTAAAAAATACAGACAACCAGGGTCGCCAGCGTTACTGACGATGTGGATTGTAATGATGGTGATGTTGATGATGGTGATGTTGATGATGGTGTTGATGATTGTGATGGTGTTGATGATTGTGGTGGCGATGATGGTGATGTTGATGATGGTGTTGATGATGGTGATGTTGATGTTGAATGTGATGATGATGATGTTGAATGTGTTGATGATGGTGGTGATTGTGATGATGACGATGATGATGTGGTTATAATGATGATGATGGGGATATTTGTAAGGATGATATGTTGTTGATGATCATGATAATGATTTCAATTATTACAATGACTGTGACGCATAAAACAATTACAATGCATTCAAATAATGATGATTATGATGTTGATGGTTATGATGATGACGGTGTTGATGATGATGAGATGATTCCTGATAGCGATGTGTATGTTGATTGCGATGCTGATAACGATTGTTGGTGTGTTGAGAGGAAGAAAGTTGCTGAGATGGCGTGGCCAAATGATTTTTAAAAACTTTTGAGCTCCATGTAAGAAACACTCAACAAAGACATTACCAACAACAATCAACAACAACAGCAATCAACAATAACAACTATGACAACAAAAACAAGGCCATTAAGTAAAACAACACTAAAAAACATAATGTCACAAACAACAACAACAACAACAGCAAAACATTACAAACAACAACAACGATAACTGCAGAATCAACCTCCCCAGGCAGTTGATGATGACGACCCTGAAACCGAAGTGAAAAAACGAAGATGACGATGAAGATGATGATGATGTTGAAAATGTTAGAAAATTATAATTACGATAATGATGATGGTGGCGTAACGATGGTGACGACGATGGTGATGATGATGGTGATACTTTCTAAATATGTTGTGATGTACAGCCAGACTTGACAAAGTGACCTCACGTATGTGTGCATGAGGCAGGCTGGATGGATGGATGGATGGATGGATGAATGGATGGATGGATGAATGAATGGATGGATGGATGGATGGATGAATGAATGGATGGATGGATGGATGGATGGATGGATGGATGGATGGATGGATGGATGGATGGATGGATGGATGGATGGATGGATGGATGGATGTCTCCATCATTTTCTTCCTCCATCCCACTTCTATGGTGACGACTTCCTTGAAGTTGCTGCTGTTATGTTAATTTTATTTTTCAAAAATTGTTTAGGAGTGAATTGAATGAATGAACGAACGAACGAACAAACAAACGAACGAACGAATGAATGAATGAATGAATGAATGAATGGATGGATGAATGAACAAATGAGTGATTGAATAACCTAATGATTGACCAAATAAATATGTTATTACTGTTATTAATAAATTAAACACAATTTTTATCAAATCTACAAAATTATTGACATCATCATCATCGTCATTATCAACATCATCATCATTAACATCATCATCATCATAATCATCATCAATATCATTATCATCATCAACATCATCATCATCAACATCATCATCATCAACATCATCATCATCAACATCATCATCATCATCATCAACATCATATTTTTGATATCATCATCAGCACATCGTTGCGTGATTGCCACTATTATTATCATCGTAAATAATGGAGAGATGGCAATAACGTGATCGCCGTCAACGGTGTCAAGGTCGGTGGAGCAACTTCACCTTCGTCGTCATCGTGACGTCATCACTTTCGTCGTGACGTCATTATTATTGTTGACAACGACAAAACATTCACACCTTCATCATTGTTATCATAATTGATGAAGATTATCATCATCACCAGTCACATCCGTCGAAACGTGAACAAATTTCCCAACATCAAAAACATTCAAAAATAAAATGGTCATCATCGTCATCGTCAACATTGTCATCATCATCACTAGCAACATCATCCACGTCATCATCATCATCACCAACAACACCATCACCTCCCTCCACCAACACCTCCCAGAGATTTGCATGCAGCAGAACACGTTGGAGCAGGACCGAGCAAGAAGGTAGGGAATGTAACTAAACAAACAACAATAACTTGCTACTGTTTGGAACGTTTTGAATGAAAAATATCGATTAGAAAATTACAAAACGCAATGAAAGAAGTTAAAATGTTACAAAAGGCAGCAAATTAATTTTGTACAAAATTTATAAAATCATTTTCTACATAAAATGAAAGCAAACAAAAAGATATAAAATGATGATCAAACAAACAAACAAATGAACGAACGAACGAACGAACCAAAACAAAACAATTTCGAGCTCATAAATAAGAACTTCTGCTACTTGCATACCAGAGCATGCATCTCAATACATAACAAACACTTCCACACACACAAGCAAACACATATAAACTTCACACAACACACTTGCCAAACTTATGTTCACACACACACACTCACACACACACATTTTTTATGGGTCATGTTGTCATGAGCCTGTTGTCATCTAAGTTTGAATGTTTATATATTTATGTATTTATCTACGCTTGTGTGTACATTTGCATGTGGGCACGTGCGTACGAGTATTAGTGCATTAACTTGTTTCTATGTGAACTGGTGCGTAATGCAAGGCAAGTGTACATTAATCAAAGAGCATTTAGTACATATGATAAAGAACTACGGTTGTACGTTAGGACCGTCTGACTGATGTGACTTTCTTAATTGTATCTTATTTACTTTTAAAATGCCAGACATTAACAACACCACTATGATGGAGAAATTTGTTTGACAAAATACGTTAGCGCGTGTGGCGCATGTATAATCACATGTGTTTTCAACATGCGTTTGTTAAGATGTATGTTTGTTTCATTTTTAATTCTCCCTGATTCCATTTCAGACTCTGCAGTCGCTTATAATTGCAACTCATTGATAGAAATAAATTACCTATTTATTTATAATTACCATTATTTGCATTTATTAACGGTATTAATTAATTAATTTATGACAGTCATAGTTGATAAATAAATAAATAATGTTAATTGTTATCTGAAGTGGACAAATCAGCGGCTGCATCATCATGCACTTAACGAAATTTTTTTAAATTTCACTGCAACAAGTACTTATGTACGCTTAAAAGTACTAAGCACTCTTATTATTTCATTTGTAACGGGAACTCAGTGCATGTACTTGAGTGTACATTTGATGACTACTTGCGTCAACACTGATATAAACACCTTTTGCTACAGTAATCATCATCACCATCATCATCATCGTCACCATTGCAATGTAATACAAAACTAGTATATTACAGTAATACAAAATGTATAAAAACATAAATAATTAATAATTTAGTAATTCATAATTGTAATATTAGTATTAATAACAATAATAACGAATATATAAATTTTAATAAAATTTTAACTTCTATGAAAAATATTAATATTAATAGATAAATTGATTTCAATTGAAGAGGTTGTAACATGAATTAGAATTTAAAGCGTAATAATCAGCAACTGCTGCAACACCATAAAGATTGCATATATATATATATATATATATATATATATATATATATATATATATATATATATATATATATATATATATATATATATATCAAAAAACACATTGGTTTGTTCTCTGGGTTTTTAACAAGTCTAATCAACTTGTGTTTGACTAATGGCGTCGTTCCTGCATCCTGTAAACATGCAATGGTTAACCACTTCATAAAGGAATAGACCATGATGTCAATGATATTACCAATTATAGGCCAATATCAAATCTTCGCTTCATATCTAAGGTAATGGAAAGAATTGTCGCTAACGAGCTGTTAAACCATTTGTCTAAAAATAATTCGCTGCATAGTAATCAGTCAGGATAAAGAAAATATCATTCGACAGAAACAGCCCTGTTACATGTTTTTTCAACTTTGTACGCAGCGATGGATAACCAATATATATCGCTGGTTGCTTTCATAGATATGAGTGCAGCCTTCGATTGTGTTGATCATGATATTCTACTGCGGAGATTATGTAAAGATTTTGGTGTAAAGGGGACAGTACTCGCATGGTTCACATCATATTTTTCAAATCGTACCGAACAGATTTTTTACAATAAAACCTGGTCTAGAATTAAGAACATAAAGTTTGGAGTTCCTCAGGGGTCGGTGTTGGAACCAATATTGTTTCTGTTGTACACACATGAGATCCTGGATGTCATCAAGTCCTGTAGATTCACGGGGCATGCCTTTGCTGATGATATACAGATTATTGCTAGTTGCCCGCCAGATGAGTTTGATGAGATGGGTAACAACTTAATACGTTGTCTGGCAGAGGTCAATAAATGGATGATTAAAAACAGACTAAAACTTAATCAGAGTAAAACAAAACTACTGCCGGTAGGAACCTGGCAACAGCTTTCAAAAATAAATATCTCATCACTGGATATAGATAATGTCAAAGTGAAATTCTGTACAAATGTTTCAAGTTTGGGCGTTAACATTGATTCTAAGTTAACGTTGGATCATCACATAAAATCATTGAGGAGAGTTTGCACTTTCCAACTACGTAGGTTGAAATTGATAAAAAAATCGCTAGACGAAAATACTCTTAAGATGTCTTTAAATACGACCATGTTTCACCAATTTTAAAGCAACTACATTGGTTGTCTATCAAAAACCGTGTTCTGTTCAAAACTTGTGTATTAATTTTTAAATGCATCAATAATTGTGCACCTAGATATTTGATAGACAAAACAACACGAAGGGCACCTCATTATGTCAATTTGCGATCTGATGAGGCAAATTACCAGGCAGTACAGACAAGCCAGTTAAGAATAGGATCTAGAAATTTTGCTGTTTTGGCTCCTAGGATATGGAACAATCTCCCAAGCCATTTACGGGATCCTAGTCTGAATTTGTTGACATTTAGAAGGCTGTTAAAGATTTATTTGTTTTCATCCTAACATTGTTTTTGTTTTTGCATTTTGAGAGCGCTTTTGATAAATTTAACATTTTAATTGGCGCTACAAAAGTTGTGATAATATATATATATATATATATATATATATATATATAATTAAAACAGAAAACCAATAAAATAAATTTAATAACATTAAACAATATAAAACGCGATTTTCAAAATTTTAACGGCAAGATTGTTTATATCATGGTTGTTAAGGTAAATATCAACGCTCAGCCGAGAAGCGCGAATAAATTTATTTAATTAACTACATATAATTAATATTATTTTTACAATATCTAAATATTTATTTATATATACATATATAATTTGTATATAAATTTTTATATTTATTAACATTTGAAATGGCCGTCGTATACAAATGTAGGAAAAATATTATGTAACAACGGCAGAGTAGTAATATTAGTAAAAACAGTAGTAGTAGTAAGAGTAGTAGTAATAGTAGTAGTAGTAGCAGTTGTAGTAGTAAGAGTAGTAGTGTAGTAGTGGCGGTTGTTTTTGTTGGTTGTTGTAATAGGTGTAATATCGATATTATTGATGATCTGTTGTTGTTATTATTGTTTCAAACACTTCCCTTCAAAAAATAAACCCTTAATATCAATTCTAGACAACTGCTGCCATGTGCCAATGGGCAAAATTTGTGTGTTACTATTATTAATTTCAAGCGATTAGATAGCATCCATTTACTAACATCTGACAAGCAAAGACAAGGTTATCCAACAACTCAGCAAAACCAGGATGAGAACAACTAGATAATATTTGGACATCATCAGCAAAAGCCTGACATTTTTAAACCATGCCTATTAACAACTTCGAAAAGATCAGACACATACAACAAGAACAGCAACGGACCCAACACAGATCTCCGAGGAACACCAAACGATAATCTTTCAACATCACAACATCAGATACTCCACCACTAAACAAAAATTGCTGAGTACGATCACACAAGTAAGATTTCAACCAAGAAAGGACGGTACCCTGTATTTATGTATGTGTGTATGTATGTTTTTTTTTTTGGAAGAGGAAAATACTACTTTATGTATTCCAGGATGTAATTCTTTGGATATGTCGGACTCGAGTAGAACCCATACCGACTAAAAACCTCCTCATCATCTGGCCTCTATTTCCCTCGCTGGCCCACCGTTATCCTTTACTACGCGCAGGGAGGATCATAGCAGTTCGCTAGTTCATCTGTTTTAGAGAAAGCTGCAACATTTGAATAACTACCATCAGCCTTCTATCTTTAATTATTGTTTATTCTTTGCCTTTCTGTGCCCAACTTGTGGAGGATATAGGATGCAAACGCATCAGTTGCATCCCATGCAGTTTTTGATGAAAGCATAGTTTTAGTAATACTCTCTGGCTGTATTCTCTGTTGAAGAACAGTTTCCAAAGTTTCTCTAGGCCTGTGGAAGCGAGGGCACTCAAAGAATACGTGTTCCGCATCTTCATTTTTTCCTGGACAGGATGGGCATTCTGGAAAAACATCATGCCCAAAACGATAAAGGTATGCCCGGAAGCAACCATGCTTGAGTTCATCGATCCAGACTGGAATCCCATATGTTAGTATCAACGTGACAACAGAAGACACTAACACCCTCCTGTTTTGTTTGGGACATCTCACATTAGGCATTAAGCGTGACAAGGCTACCCTCACTTTAGTTGCTTTAGTGCAAACATGTTCAACTTGCTGTTTAAATTAAGTCGACTATCAATCATCACCCCCAAGTACCGTATGTAAGGCTGTGTCGTTATTTCCTGTTCTCCAAGTGACAGCGTAACGGTTTCTGCTGGCCTTTTTCCTGTGATAAGTACTGCCTCCGTCTTGTGTTTTGCTAGTTTCAGGTGGACTGAATCCATCCATTCACTAATTTTTGCAAAAAAGGTGTTAAAAATATACTTTATTTTCTCAAGATGTTTCACAGCGACAACCATGGCCACATCATCGGCATATGCCACCAAGCTGGCCTCGAATGGCAGTTTCAATTTCAACGACGTTATACATAACATTCCACAGGAAAGGCCCTAGTACTGTTCCCTGGGTTACACCCCCCGCGACATTGTATTGTTGTGGTCCTGTTTTTGTGTCGTACCTCAGTATTCTTTCTGTAAAATAGCTTGCTACCATTCGTTTTAGGAATGATGGTACATCCAACTCTTCAAGAGCATGCAAAATGCGTCCCAGTTAGCAGAGTTAAAAGCATTTTTAATGTCCAACGAGGCCACCAGACAGTACTTCGTCTCTCTTTCTTGTTTTCGCAATGGCATCTCTAGCTTTTTAAACTACAGCACCAATAGCATCTAACGTTGAACGGCCTTTCCGGAAACCAAACTGGTTGTCAGTCAATTGAGGATCCACTTTTTGTTCAATCATTTGGTTGATAATTCTTTCCAGTATTTTCCCAGCTGTGTCTAGCATACATAATGGGCGATTAGATGACGGGTCTCCCGGTGGCTTTTTTCCTTTCGGGATGAGAACCAACCTCTGCTGCTTCCATCTACATGAAAATACTCCCTCTTTAATACATGCATTATAGACATCCAAAAATAATTCCGGTGCCTCTTTTATAGCTGTTTTCAAGGCATTGTTAGAAATTCCATCTAAGTCCGGGGCTTTATTATTTTTAATTCTGTAACAGGCTTCCATCAATTAAATTTTTGTGACCGGTGGAACATCAATAGCCTCGTATTGTTTTATGCAGTCATAGTTCCCATTTTGTTTAGGAAACAGGCTATGAACAATTTTTTTTAATAGTTTTGGGCATGTGAGCAAGGCATTGGTTGTCCTTTTAAATGTAGCAAAACCGATGGATCCTTTTCTACTTCGTTGATGAGCTCCAACCAGCATTTTCTTTTACTACCTTTAATGGCCTTGTTGAGTTCTAGGCGAGTCTTCTTGTACACTCCTTCCAATTCCAAAAAATTTGCCTTTTCCCATGCATGTTGTGATGCTCTTTTTGCTTTGAGACACTCTTTCCGAAGAGCATCTATGTTTGCATTCTACCAGTGATCCTGATGATCCCTTGTCCACATAATGTTTACGGGGCATACCCACATCACAAACTTTTACTAATCTTTTTGTCAATTTCTCTGCATTCTTTTTAGCGCTTTGAGCTGCCAATGGTTTACGGTTTAGGGCCACCATAAAAGTATTTGAGTCAAAGGTCTTTGCTTTCCATCCGACAGCATTTGTTCGTGTATACATCTAGAGCTGAAGCCAGTGGTCATCTCGCAGAGTAGTGCACTATGGTCGCTTGCCGTGTAGATGTCCATAACTTTCCATGGAAAGTTTCCTTTTACTAGGCAGCAGCTTACAAATGTGAGGTTCACTATTGAGTTCGTTTCTCCTCTAACAAATGTGGGTTTATCTCCGTTATTCAACAGGGCAACATCTAATATTGCTATGGCTTCTAAAAGCGCATTCCCTCTTGCATTGTTTTTTTACTGCTCCAGTCTACAGCCCAGGCATTAAAATCTCCAGCTATGGCCACAAGAAAGTACTGCTTTGCACTCTGGGTCAGTCTATCAAGGAAGTTCACAAATTTATCAAACGGAAAGCTGGGCGGAGCATAAAAGCTATAAAAATATATATCTTATACTTTTGTTGCTACAAAACCTGCCTCTGAATTTATAACATTTTGAAAAGGAAGTTTGGCACAGGACCAGATGACTGCTCCTGCAATGCTATCCATTTCCCACGGCTGTGTATTCAAATGTTTATAGGGTTCCGATATTATTGCCAGATCTACTTTTAGCTCTCGCACAGTCTGCATAAGCAGATCATGTGCCGCCTCGCAGTGGTTTATGTTTAGCTGCAGAATCTTCACTTTTAAGTTTTTTTCATTTAACACGCAGCACCGCGTTTTTGTAAACTTTACATTTTGCGGTATCAGCTGCATGAGCACAATTATTTGCATGGTTTATTTCGGCGCATAAAACACATCGGGCCTCGTTCTTGCACTCTGCAATTTTATGACCACCTTTTTTGCATCTAATGCAAAGTTTTGATCTGTTTATTGTACTCTTGCATTGTATTGCAAGATGACCGTAATGCCTGCATTTGAAACATTTGTTTGGCTTCTTTACTGGCACGATTCTGCAGTTTACCCATCCAATTTTGATTTTGCTATGTTTGCCCATAATCTTTTTTGCAGTATGGACTGCCAAGGTTATAAAAACAACCTGTGTGCCTCGAATCGATTTTATATTGTTCATTGCAATTTTGGAGTTGTCACTGCCGCTTTTTGAAAAGCTGTTAGGATGTCCTCTTTTGTTGTAACATCATCTAGATCTATTATTTTGAGATCCTCCTGCGGTCCTCTACACACGACCGTTGCCTCATCTTTTAATATCTCAGAAATGGTTTTCTGCAATCCTTTGCTTCCCTCCGCATCATATTTGTTAATTACTATCAACAGGTCGCCAGTGGCAGTCCTGCGGATCTTGTCTACTGTGGAGCACACTTGCTCATCAAGAACCTCTTTTTTCACTCTGCAGAGAATGTCTGAGTATTTCTCCTTGTCTTTAAGGCGGACAATCAGAACATTTGTTTTTAGTCTTTCCACATTCCCTTTCTGCAGCGCACGGTTCCTCTTCTGTTCCATGCTTCGACTCTGTCCACTTTTCTTTGCCTTCACCTGTTGCCATCTCGTTTCCGTTTCTGTGTCTGTGTGTTCCTCATCTTTGCTCCTTGTTAGAGATGGGAAAATTGTCTGTGCCTCCTCTTTCCTCTTTTTAGTAATCATTAAATTTTTTTAATTCAATCTCGACATCGTTACTCTGGCAGGGCTTAGAGACTTGAAAATCTAAAGCGGCCCTAGCCAGTTGATTTCTGTCCAAACGGTAGAATTTATAGAATATTGTAAAAATATAAATATGTATGCATGTATGTATGTGTGTGTATGTATATGCATGTATGTATGTTTGTATGTGTATGTATGTATGTATGTATGTATGTATGTATGTATGTATGTATGTATGTATGTATGTGTGCGTATGTATGTATGTATGTATGTATGTATGTATGTATGTATGTATGTATGTATGTATGTATGTATGTATATATGTATGTATGTATGTATGTATTTTTCCAGCTGTATAAACAAAAAAGAATTTAATTCCTTATGCACTCATGCAATTATTCAAAAAATATTTCCAAATCTTCAGTTGCATCGTAAATTGTAACTTTAACTAAAAACATAGCAAACAAGCATGCTGAAAGTTGGTTAATGTTTTTGTTGTTGTAGTTGTTGTTTTTGTTGTTGTTGTTGGTGGTGGTGTTTTTGTTGTTGTTATAGTTGTTATTTTTGTTGATGTTGTATTTGTTGTAGTGGTTGTTGTTGGTGTTTTTGTTTGTTGTTATTGTTGTTGTTGGTGGTAAGGTTTTTGTTATTGTTGTTGTTATAGTTGTTATTTTTGTTAATGTTGTATTTGTTATAGTGGTTGTTGTTGGTGTTTTTATTTGTTGTTGTTGTTATTGTTGTTGTAGTGGTTGTTGTTGGAATTTTTGTTTTTGTTGATTTTGTTCTTGTTGTTGGTGCTGTTGTTCATCGTACGCACTCAAAATCAAATTCATTTCATCAACCACGATGTTACAATATTTTAAGAATAAATTGCATAATGAAATGAAAAACAAAAAAAGGGTAAAAATTTTAAAAATCTTGAAATGGAAAAAAATGAAAAAAGAAATAAATAGAGAGAAGGAAGAACAAACTTCCATTCATAACAAAATATGAATCGATGAATGTAATGAAATATTTTTCTTAGAAAACTTAAAAATGAATCAAAAAATTAATGTTTTTTATTCGCTGCTATATAACATGGAAAAATTTTTATGGAAGATAAGACATTTTGATGTGAAAAATGTTTTTTTTTTTTAATTTTTCTCTTCAATTATAAATTAAAAAATTCTTGGCTTTCAGGTTGAAAGTCGTTGTTGTTGTGGGTGATGCAACTTGAAAGTTGGTGGTGCAAATGACATTTCTATCCCATTAGAAAATCCACGACACATATCAACAAAGATTCTTTGGAAGCAATTGTTGGTTTTTTCGAAATAGATGTCAGTATCACTCCTTTTTAAATCTTTTCTATATGCTTAAACGGTTTTTCTAGAGTCAAGCACACCCACACACACAGCATTGCATTCGTTATTACCGTTGATGTGTTTCTCAAATTTCAACAACGAACGACCAATCGATGAATCTTCAAACAGATATCCACTCCAAGCATTTATTTTAGGCCCGCAAGGCCAAATGTAAAGAGATCGTCAATTCATTTTATTGGTTTCCAGCACTATTGAGTTTTTTCTTTGTGCACGCATCCAAACAAACATTCCCACAAACATTCACACATACACCACTTGCTGGAATATATATTAGTGATATTATTAGATCATTTGTGATGTCTTTTTGATAAAAAATAAACACTAATATAAAAAATTGAAAAATCATCTTTTTTTTGTGGGCAGTTGATGGACTCAAGTCACTTTGGTTGATTGATGTTGTTCAGTGGCGTAAGTTTGTTGAACCAAGGCTCCAAAGTTTTATAAATTTAGTGCCAGAACCAAGGCTCTCAAAGAATAGAAAAAATATTTAGCAAAATTTTGTGTGAAAGTAGTTTTATTAAATAATTTTAACTAATTTAATATTTGTGATAAAACATTAATAAAATCTTTGTTTTGTTATATGTACTAAATTATATGTTCTTTAGAAAAGTTGAGACCAGCACGACTAGCTCTACCAAACTGAGATAACATTTTACTGTTATTGTTATTAATAAAATTATGTTGCACAGTTTAAAAAAATTTTCCATTTTCTATGCATATCAAGCAGTAAGCGGGTCTTAAAACATGAGTTCAATTATTTGTACAATCCTTTGAATTTCACTGCATACATCTATCGCTATGTACATCCGACGGCAGGACTGCACCACAGGTTCATCACGACCCTGGTGGCCAACACCAAAAATAAATAACCATTTATTATTTGTGTGTATGTGTGTGTGTGTGTGTGTGTGTGTGTACGAATATAATAAAGAACATTAAGAAGTATAAACACACACGAACACGTTTGAAAGTTGTGCAATATTTCATGGCTGTACGCAGTGCACAAAAAATGGTTGGTTAGTGGCATGCACACGTGGAACGTGATCGTCAAACCTCAGAGACTGAATATATTTCATGAGCAACATCACGCCCCACATTCGTCAATGCACCCCTCATACACATCCTCACACACCTCGTATACACCAACACACACGTTATTGCCCCACTTATAAAGACGTTTCATACATTATGTTTTTTAATTTGACGTTTAATTATATGATTTGGAACAATTTTTATCGTGCAATTTTGAACTGTGCCTTAGAGCAATTGCTAATTATTTATTTGTGTTTTTAGTTATATTATATTAATATTATATCAATGAACAACTGATTATATGCCAGTTTCAATCATAATTAGACAAAATGCATGTGTGTGTTTGTTTGTGTGTGGGCAATGTGTGGGTGGAAGTATGTGTGTGTTGTGTGTGTGTTATATTTATTCATAAACAATTACAAAATATAAATTATATACAGTTGTTGTCATCCAGTCGACTCCAATAACACATGCGTTACAAACATTTTCACGTAAAAATATTAGCGTGTTTCTTTAACATATTAGCGCATTCCTGACGTTGCGTTGATTTGCACTGAAAATTATTTGCGCGAAGTTATATTAACCCTTCAGTAGAAGAATAATGAAGGAAAAAATAGAAAAACATGGTGCTGTGTCTCCAAACTCGAATCTCGATTTTCTCAACATGAATATATTTCAACATATTATGGACACACAAACATTACAAAAAACAAGCACGCACACACAAACTTATATATGTATGTGTATAACCACACTCACAAACACATACTCACACATCAACACGCCCACACAAGCACACACAAAAATACAACACAAATTTTGACTGCGTTACAACGAGAAGTGTTCATAAACACATAAACGATAAATAAAAAGATCTCCATGTGACCCGGTCGCGTAGGATCAAAAATTGAAGTCCATGTATTTGTTGCTACTTCTTTTGTTGTTGTTGTTCCTACTATGAATACTGTGGCTTTTTATTTTCCAACTTCCTGTTATCTTACCGTTGCGTTGTTGCTCATGAAATGTTGTTGTTCGTTTCTGTGCAGTTGCTATTGACTTCATGTCATTGATTTCAAGTAATTTCAGTTGTGTTTTTGTTATTGTTGTTATTGTTAATGTTGTCGTTGTTGTTGTTGCCGTTGATGTTAAACAAATGTGGCTGTTTTCTTTCATTGCCTGGTTTTTTTTCTTCTCCGTTCATAAAATTTCTGCTCGAATTTAGCTGCGTTTTGTGTTTGGTAAAAATGTTTTTATTTGTTTTCAAATTTTTCTTGTTGTATGAGGATTTGGTTGTTGTTGCTAGCGAGGAGGATCATTTTAAACAGCGAGGTTGGCTGTACAACACGCAAATGTTCACATCATTCTATCACGCCGTTATTTATGCTTAATCTTTATTCTCGATGATGAAACGATTTTTATTTATTGCATGGCTGTAAACATGGCTGCTTCCTTGAATAGGAAGACTTTTCGGCCATAAAAAAAACATCGGAGTGCTGTAAGATACGTTAAGAAAAGGGAATTAACGTTTAGTTCGATTGGCACCCACGCCACAATTTTTAATAAAAAATAATATCATACCAACGTGAAACGCATATTATAAAACAAAAACAACTCACCACAACACACAGAACAACAGCATCACAATAATACCCAACAAACAAAACAACCACAACAGGCAACAACATAAGACTGACAAATAAAACTTTCATCTAAGGAACTTGATATCACGACATATTGTCTTAAATTTCAATCTAAATGCGCTAAATTATTGTAAAATGGCACAACAATTACAATAACAAGAATAAAAAATATAACAAGATCATAAATAACATTAATAAAAATTATAGAAATATTGTGTGTTATTATTATTTCGAATTAAATACTGAAAGTTTAGTGATGAAAACTGTTCTAGGCCGTATATCAAATTCCAATATTTTTCAATGATCTCAGATGATGGAATATTAACCTGATCTATCTTTCAATTCGCCAAACAAACCATTCTACAACAGCTTCATACAGCTGCAAAGCGAATCAATGATCCATGGTGCCAACTCTGCAACTTTGGTAGACCATATAAAAACGAACACGTTCTTTCAAACCGTGAATCACAGATTAAATAGATACAGGAAACGTCATAAATCCGTTTTAGATTTATGGTAGATTTGCATAATGAAAAATAGAAACGTGTATATACTAGAACTCACAGTTGGCCACGAGAATAATCTTTTAAAAAGCAAACAATACAAACTTAACAAATACAAGAATTTAAATGTCAAATTACTCAAGAAATATGAAAATTTCATTGTCAAAATCTTTTTCTGGGAAGTATCCATGCTTGGCTTTGTCTCCGATCTCAAAGAACCGATTAAATGCCTTAAGCTGCTATTTTTGCCAGATGATACATTCAATAAATTTATGAAGAGCGCTATAATTCAATCATTTGATATTTATTGTAATAGGAACAATTTATGATAAATCTTTTGCATGGAGATGCTAAATAAACATTTTGTGAGTCTTCATAATGACGTAAATTAAATCATTAACAATTTTCTCTTTTCTTATTAACGATTTGACTTTCTTTTCCTTTTCTGTTTATTGTGTCGATTTTTTTCAAATAAAAAAAGTTTTTATGGTTATTATTATTATTACTATTGTGATTAATTATATTATAGGATTTTTATATTTTTCATTGTCTTTTGATAATAATAAAAAAGATTCCATTGTTGCCTATTTTTACAGATTTAGAATGAGATGATATTCACCCAGTATCAACACCTTACGACAAAACATTGCCATCCATCATAGGTCTGGATTTGACTGTTTGCCACAAAACAAACCAACCAAGAATCGTCTAAGCAACCTAGAATCTTCCCGGCAACCTAAAATCCTCCAGGCAACCTAGAATCTTCTAAGCAACATAGAATCCTCCAAGCAATCTAGAATCCCACAAGCAGCCTAGAATCCTCCCGGCAACCTAGAATCTTTCAGGGAACCTAAAATCCTCCAGGGAACTTAGAATCTTTCAGGCAACCTAGAATGCTCCAGGCAACCTAGAATCCTCCTGGCAACTTAGAATCCTCCAGGCAACCTAGAATCTTCCAGGCAACCTAGAATCTTTTAGACAACCTAAAATCTTCCAAGCAACATAGAATCCCCCAAACAACCTAAAATCTTCAAGGCAACCTAGAATCTTCCAGGCAACCTAAAATTTTTCAAACAACTAGAATCTTTCAGGCAACCTTGAATTCTTCATGCAACCTTGAATTGTCTAAGCATTCTAAAATCCTCCAGTCAGCCTAGAATCCTCCATGCAACCCAGAATCCTCTAAAAAACCTAAAATCTTCCAGGCAACCTAAAATATTCCAGGCAACCTGCAATTTTCCAGGCAATCTAGAATCTTTCAGGCAACTCTCCGGACAACCTTGAATCCTAACCTAAAATCTCCAAGGCAACCTGAAATCCTCCAGGCAACCTAGAATCCTCCAGGCAATTTAGAATTCTCCGGGCAACATAGAATCCTCCGGACAACCTAGAATCTTCAAGGCAACCTAGATTCCTTCAGGCAACCTAAAATCTTCCAGGCAATCTAGAATCCTCCAGGCAACCTAGAATCCTCCAGGCAATTTAGAATTCTCCGGGCAACATAGAATCCTCCGGACAACCTAAAATCTTCAAGGCAACCTAGAATCTTCCAGGCAACCTAAAATTTTTCAAACAACTAGAATCTTTCAGGCAACCTTGAATTCTTCATGCAACCTTGAATTGTCTAAGCATTCTAAAATCCTCCAGTCAGCCTAGAATCCTCCATGCAACCCAGAATCCTCTAAAAAACCTAAAATCTTCCAGGCAACCTAAAATATTCCAGGCAACCTGCAATTTTCCAGGCAATCTAGAATCTTTCAGGCAACTCTCCGGACAACCTTGAATCCTAACCTAAAATCTCCAAGGCAACCTGAAATCCTCCAGGCAACCTAGAATCCTCCAGGCAATTTAGAATTCTCCGGGCAACATAGAATCCTCCGGACAACCTAGAATCTTCAAGGCAACCTAGATTCCTTCAGGCAACCTAAAATCTTCCAGGCAATCTAGAATCCTCCAGGCAACCTAGAATTCTCTGGACAGCCTAGAATCCTCCAGGCAACCTAGAATCCTCCAAGCAACCTAGAATTTTCCAAACAAACTAGAATCTTCTAGGTAACTTAGAATTTTCAAGACAACCTAAAATCTTCCAAATAACTAAAATTCTTCAGGCAACCTAGAATCCTCCAGGCAGCCTTGAATCCTTCAAGCATTCTAAAATCCTCCAGGCAGCCTTGAATTTTTCAAGCATTCTAGAATCCTCCAGGCAACCTAGAATCTTCTAAGCAACCTAGAATCCTCCAGACAATCTGGAATCCACAAAGCAACCTAAAATCCACAAGGCAAACTAAAATCTTCCAGTCAACCTAGAATCCTCCAGGCAACCTAGAATCCTCCAAGCAATCTAGAATTCTTCGAGCAACCTAGAATCCTCCGGACAACCTAGAATCCTCCAGGCAACCTATAATCTTCCAGGCTACCTAGAATCCTCCAGGCAACCTAGAATACTCGAGGCAATCTAGAATACTCCAGGAAATGCAAGAGGAATAGATATTTTGGCAATTTGTGTCGTTGTTTAAAGAGCAATAATAAAAACTGTTCAATAATTGTAAACACTTTTAATTTTTATTTGTTTTTATAATAATTTTAATCTATCCTTGTTTAAAGTTTCTATGCCGATTTCTTTTAATGATGAATTGATAAACACCGGTTAAGGTTATCATACGGCAATTAGTGTGACAGAAAAAAATAAAATATACATTTAAATATATTTTACCGTTTTGAATTTCATTTCACAATAGACAAATAATCTATTCCTTTTGTTTTTACATTATTTTAGTAAATTTTTTTTAATAACATCATCATTTTAATTGATTTTAAATTTGACCAATGAATTATTATTGTTGTTTTAGTTGTTGTTTGCCTTGTTTCCTCTTTGATTTTCACTCAAAATTTGTTTTATTATTTGTTTAATTTTAATCTCAAAAAAATATTTGTAAGCACTTGGTGACTGATGGTAGCAGGCAGTGGCATGTTTTTACGAAGGATGTTTCGAATGGGTCTTGACTGGAATGCATTGCTCCAGTTTCTTTTCTTTCTTTCCGATTTTATGTTTGTTACCTATTTTACGTCATTCCTCAATCTACCGACCGCTGAGTAATGAAATTAAACATTTCTTAAACAATTGTTTTAAGCAACGTACCGTTGCACGTCCTTGACTTTCAAAATGGTGCTGCCGTGAATCTGTAGTACAAAAGAGTAAAGAATTTCAGCATCTGGTCTCGTTTTAATGCATCCTTCATAAGATGCTAGATTCATTAAAAAGGTTTCTAAAAAAAGTTAATTACAACTTTTTATAATAACTTACGATGAAATTTTAAACATGTTTCCTGAATTTGCTGCCCAAAACCATCTCTTCCGTTTCCCTGGTTTCATTATTTATTAATTTTATTGTTTATTTTAATATTTTATATTACTTATTGTTTATCTATTTGATTATTTAATGTTCATTAGATTATTTATCGCCTTTTCTTATAAGTTGGTTTTATAGTTTTTCTACCTTGTGACAGACCATCTGAACTAAACCGAAAAAATGATGTAGCATGTCACTTTGAAAGTGCTAGGGAACCAAAAATAAATCGATCAAGTAACGAAATTTCGCGCAAGAAGAGACAAGCCAATGGCACAAAGCAAGACAGATGGACGCATGACGAACCGACAGCAACACACACCATCACTTCATCGCAACATCACGCGCACCACTTCAATCAAATTTCTCTCAACACATTGCTTGGATAGTCAATCAATGACTGCTTAGAAGTTCGTTAGTTGTACACGTTGAACAGCTAACTAATTTTTAATGTTTCGATTTTGTGTAGGTTGCATTTGTAATCTCTGACTCAATACTGATTGTTCAGTGTTGATATTGCTCAGTGTTGTTGTACAGTGTTGTTGAAGTTCATTATTATTTTTCATTTTTGTTGTTGTTGTTCAGTATTATTACTGCTCAGTGTTGTTGTACAATGTTGTTGTTGTTTAGTGTTGTTGTTAATTTTGTTGTTGTTGAGTGTTGTTGTTGAGTGTTGTTTCTGTTAGTGTTGTTGTTTTTCAGTGTTGTTTTTGTGCAGTGTTGGTGCTTTCAGAGTTGTTGATGTTCAGTGCTGTTGCTCATTGTTGTTGCTCATTGTTGTTGTTGTTGTTGCTCAGAGTTGCTGTTGTTCACAGTTGGTGTTCAGTGTTGTTGTTCCGTCATGTTTTCAGTGCGGTTGTTCAGTGTTGATTATTTTTATTCAATAAAAAAGCCATATGAGACGTTGATAACAATACTACCAACAGCAAATTTGTTGGTGAAATAATGTTGATAATGACAATAAAAAAACCATTTTAATTAAGATAACAAGTTATAAGAATTGCGGAGCAGAAGATTAGGAAATAATGACATTAATAAGGACAACAGACCATTCCCTGGCTTGGCTCACCAACCGCCGACAGAATTTTTGATGACTACAACATATTCTTTATCACTTTGATTAGTACCACTGTACAGTGAACATATGTATATTGATGAACGAAACCATGTTATTGCTTGTGGCACGAGCAACATCATCCTAATTAATAATTAATAACTGATATAATATATCTTCATTGACGGATCAAGACGTTATTACGTACTTACTTTTTAAAATTAGTTGCTCACAAAAAACTTGTGAACCAGAAAAGTAAGCCGCATTTGATTCCTATCCTACATTTTTCTATTTTATTTTAATTTTGTTAGTTTTGATAGCTGGCGGTGAGAATACATTTACTTAAGTGTTTCTCCATTCTAGATGTTTTTGACAGAAAAAGCAAAAGCTATTAATTTTCAGTTCGGCTCCTTATAAACTAAAAATATTTTGTTGTCTTTTATCGTGCAGTTCAGACAAAAGCAGAGCTGTTTACAAATCGTTCTTTACTTCGTGGCAATTAAACTTCTTTGGCCCAGGACCTGCTCACCCACACGACATACGTTCATAGGCACCTTAAATGAAAGACTTTCGGCGCTAGCGCTCGGTATTTTAAACTTGGGTTCATAACAAATCGTAAAAAAAACTTGACTTAAAACAACTGAAATTTAACCTTTAATGTCACAATCTATCAGTCCTTTGATAAAATAAGTTTTGAATAACACAGGACAGGATGAAACAGGACAGGATAAAAGAGCTACCGTTACAAATAAATAAATTAAAGGGCTGAAGAATAAATAAATTTAAAGATAAATGTTCTTTTTAATCATTGTTCTGTTTTATCCTCGCTCTGTTTATCCTATTCTGTTTTATCTCTGTTCTATTTTGTCTGTTCTCTTCATGTCCATGGGGTGTCCACAAAATGCCTCAGATCAAGTATTAACGTGCATTTTGTCTCGAGATAATCTGCCAACACGATGATCTTCGTTTTATTATTCGTGTCATTTTTGTAACTAATCTCGATGCAAAACAACATCAGTTTAATTTGTTGGAGGTTGTCGAATCCGTTATCGATAAATATAACACTTTTAATGAAAACACGTAAACGTGCTATATTTTAAGATGTTGAAGATTTTAAAACTAATTATTCACTTGAAAAAAACAAGAAATAACCAAAGTAGAGTGTATATATATATATATATATATATATATATACATACATATATATATATATATATATATATATATATATATATATATATATATATGTATATATATATATTAGGGTGGTTCACATTTGAATGGGGAAAAAAATTTTTTGTCTGATTTGAGTGCACACCCTCTGAAAAGTTTCCATTGGGTCCTAAAAACTTACAAACCAAAAATAAGACAAATCAAATTAAATTTAGAGGTTGCTCATGCATCTCAAAATTATATAAAAATGTGATAATTCATTATTTCGAAATCAAATACAAATATAACTGGAAAAGTATCAAAAGTTGGTTACTTACTTAATTCAAAACATAGATATTAGATATTTTAAAATGCATTATTATTATTAAATATTCTATGGTCACCATATTTGTTGTCAGCAAAAAGTAAAATAGGATAAATATCTGCATAATTTAACTGTTTCGATTTACTAGTAATTTGAGGTGATTTTGAAATACCGGTACTGTACATATTTAACTACGTATAAAATGGCTTCTAATTCAAACTGAAAAAGTAAAGTCGGTAGTTGATGACTACAAGCTAATAAAAAAGAATAAAAACAGACAAAGTGAAGCACAACGAGCACGAGAGAAGGAATTTGAAGAAAAGGAGCACATGCTGTTTGATATTGCTCACCAACACGCCATGCAGCTCATCCGAATTCAGGAAGATATAGAATTTCTTGAAGACCAGAGGGGCAGTCGACGAATGCAAATGAGTGGCATTGATAAAGACCTGACCAAGAAAGAAGAGCGCACAGAACAACGTAAATGCAAAGAAGAAGAGAGAAAAGAGCGAGAGCAGGAGCGGATGACAGAAAGTACCTCACTACATTTATCTAGTTCTGATGACAGTGATAGTGAACAGCAGGACACAGAGGACAACTATGAAATTGAAATTCCAGTGTACTACAAAAAGCAGATCAGTGAAGTAGAAGACAGTCTGTCAAGCAGTGCCAGCAAAAAAACACGAACTGTGCAGGATATGTTGTCGTCGCCAGAAGTTGCTTCAGCACTGGATAGAATAAACCTGTCAGATAGAAAGTTCACAGTATTAGCAGCAGCCATTGCACAAGCTAGTGGGCAAGACATCAGGGATACATCTCTGTCACGTTCCACAGTTCATCGTGAACGACAGCAACATCGATCAACCATTGACAGCAGTATTCGTCAACAATTTCAGGATCGTGACAGAAAACCCCTTCTGGTTCACTGAGATGGGAAGATCATGAATGATGATCCACACTCCAGAACTGATAGACTGGCTGTTGTTGTGACTGGCTGTAATGTGGAGAAAATCTTAGGAATTGTTAAAATTGCATCAAGCACGTGAAAAGCACAGGCCAATGCAACTTTTCAGTTGCTCAAATTATGGGACGTTAGTGAAGACATTATAGGCATGTGCTTTGATACTACTGCTGCCAATACTGGTACGTCAAGTGGAGCATGTGTTTTGCTGGAGAAACTGCTCCATAGAAATCTCTTGCACTTTGCTTGTCGTCACCATGTACATGAATTGATAATCGGTGAAGTTTTCACAGTTCTGTTTGGTCCAAGCCGTGGCCCCAACATTGGAATGTTTGAAAGATTTCGAGCCTACTGGCCAAATATAAGTCAGTCAAACCACAAGCCACTTGATGATGACAGGATGAACCACTCATTGCTACAGATGATGCGGTCTGACATAGTACCATCTTTGACATGTTTTCTTTCAGCTGACAGCTCATACATCCCACGAGAGGATTACAAGGAGTTGGTTAAACTCTGTCTCTTAGTGCTGGGTTATCCAATGCAGACTGATGGCAAGTACCATTTCCGTGTTCCTGGAGCATATCACATGGCCAGATGGATGGCCAAAGTGATCTACTGTCTCAAAATGTATTTGTTCCGCAATGAATTCAAGCTAACAGCAACTGAAACAAAAAGTTTAACTGAATTCTGCCTATTTGCAACCCATATATATGTGCCAGCATGGATGTTGTGCCCAATACCCAGTGATGCACAAGTCAATGACCTGCAACTTCTGAGCAGAATTGAACAATACTCTGAAATCAACAAGAATGTAGCAAGTGCTGCCACAAAAAAGTTGAAGAATCATCTGTGGTATCTCGGTACAGAAATGGTTTGGCTGTCATTGTTCTCAAATAAGGTTGCAAATGCTGAGAAGCAGTTGATTGTGGAAGCAATGACTGCAGTAGATTCTGACTGGAGTGTGCGAGGTGTCAAATATCCTGCAACTGAACTGGAACAGGTGAAAAGCAAACCACTGCATGATCTGGTATCAGGTACATCTCGTGCTGCATTGTTATCACTTGGAATGGATGTTGCTATCTTGCGTGAAACTGAACCAGACTCATGGAATGATCTTCCTTTATTCAAAAAGTAGCAAATGTTGTGAAGTCACTTAAGGTCGTTAATGACACTGCAGAACGCACTGTGGCACTCATGACAAATTTTAACCAGTCTATAACCAAAAATGAAACAGAACTGCAAAAACTGATACAGGTGGTGGAGGACAATCGAACACGTATTCCGGACTCCTCTAAGCGCACATTAGCCAGTGCTCAAGCAGCTGCTGCTATGTTTTGAGTCTGACATACTATGAGTGATTAACAGAAAAACATAAACTGAGTACATTAATTGCCTCAAGTTAATTTCAGTTTCTCAATCAAAGATTAACAGTACTGAACTTTCGTTTGGCATAATCAAGTTGCCTTTACCTTGTGAGAACTGTTTGTTTAGTGTTGAATATTTTGTTATTTTGAGTATAAATTTGTAAAACTGTTAAATCTTACATGATTTTCACAAGAATGTTGTTCATTTTACTGCAAAATAAACATTAAACACAAAATTGTAGCACTGACCAATATTCGCTTATATGCTAAATATGGTGAAAAACTGAATGTCATTGAGTGTAATGGAAATTGTTCCATTACATGATCACGTGGAATAAGTACTAGCACAAAGCACGTGTGCTTACCTAGGAGAGAGCGCCGTATGGTCACGTGGGTCGATTACTAGACCAAAGTACAAGCGCTTACCTAGGAGAGAGCACCGTGCATGCCTATAAATAGCCTACGCAAATAAGTTAACTCTCTTTCTTTTCTGCGGCTCTTGTGCCGGAGTCGACATTAGTAAAGTTGGTTATTGTATCGTTGCATTTTCGTTAATTTGGTTTATTCGATTAATTATTTAGTTAGGTTTTAATAAAGGAGGATTAATAATATATCTGTCGTTGCGTTTAGTTAATATCGAACCCGTTACATTGGTACCAGAAGTGGGGTTGTTATTTAATTGGTGATTAATTAAATAACTAATAGGACGTTTTGACATTTAAAAAAAAAAAGATTAATTAAATACTTAGTTATAAGTTGTTACATTTGTTGTACGTTTGTTGTAAGTTGAGAATTCAGAATTATAATGGATCGATTGACGAAGATGAAACAACAAAAATTACAACGTCTGTCGAACGAACAAATAACAAGGAAGCTACTGAAGAGATCAATCAACGAAGCCAGTGTACGATTGATGAGCCGATCACAGCTGTTAGAAACGTGGGCAACAATTTTGGCGGACAGCGCTGATTCTCCATGCAGTGTTGCGGCGGAGGGCGCTGTGTCGAAAGATGCTGAAGGTGGGTTGACCTTATACGAAAGGAAACAGTTAGAAATGGAGTATAGGCTTCGAGAAGCGGAGATTGGTAGACAAAGAGAAAAAGATGAGAGGGAATATAAGCTCAAAGAAGCAGAGATGGCCAGACAGCGTGAAAGAGATGAAGCAGAGATGGCCAGACAGCGTGAAAGAGATGAAGCAGAGATGGCCAGACAGCGTGAAAGAGATGAAGCAGAGATGGCCAGACAGCGTGAAAAAGATGAAGCCGAATTCAGGCTTAAGAGTCAAGAATTAGAAATTCGACGACTAGAGGTAGAAGGTATGAATAATCGAAGAGTGGCCAATGATGCTAGTGAGGATAATAACACGATAAAACTAATGCAACAGACTCGATTTTTCGCGGAGTCGTTAAAACATCTGATAGGAACTTGTCCGTTAGAGCCAAGAGATATTCCTGCATTCTTTGAACACGTAGAGAAAATTTTTCGAAACTATCACGTAGACGGAGAAATTAAAGCCAATTTGTTGATAATGAGTTTGAACGAAAAGGCCAAAACGTGGTTGCATACTATTTCCGCCGACGGTCTGAAGGATTATAGCGAAATTAAAAGACTCATTCTGCAGGAGTTCAGGTTAAACCCGACAAAATTGAGAGATGAATTCTTCGCCCTGAGAAGACAGAAAAGCGAATCGTACACGAGTTTCGGGGCGAAATTATACGGCACGCTGAACCACTATTTTCAAAACCGTAACATTACGGGATTAGAAGATGCAATGAAATTGATATGTGCAGATAGAATGAAAGAGTTGCTATCAAGACGTACTCTGGAATTTATTTTGTCACAAGAGCTAGCAGCTTCCTGGATGAGTCCTGACGTGTTGGCACAAACGATCGACAAATATGAAACTGCCATGAACATGAAAGTTTCGAGCGACAATACATGTATACCGGAGAGTATCAATCAGATACAATCATTTCGAGAAAATGAGCACCAGATGTATAGAAGTAGCAACAACAAATCAGCTTCACCCAAACAAACCTGTTTTTCTTGCGGGAAGATTGGTCATATTGCAAAGCACTGTACATGGAAAAATAGAAATACACCTACGGCCACTAGAAACGTCATGCGCTGTGAAACGAACAAAGAAACACAAAGACCACAACAAAAACGTCAACAGCAGAGGCAGTCAAAAAAGCAACCGCAACAACATCAGGAACAAACTAATGATGAAATAACAAATTATAAAAGTATTGACAACATCAGCTCCTCAAAATATGATCATAAATCTTCGGGTGAGACTCTACAACCCAGATCGTCCAATGCCGAGAATTTTTCGGAGAGCCTCAAAACTTCTGCGAAGCCGTCGACATCAAGACATGTTCCAGTAGAATTTCCGTCAACATACGCGTCCTTAGCATCGTCGACAACCAATGAAAGAAGTCACACAGTTTCAAAAAGCTTGTCAGTGGCGTGTGTAACGTTGGAACACCCATCCCATGAGCTACTGAAGGACAACAACTTCACCTGGCACAAGTACAATTCTTACCGAGCCAAATGCCTCAAAGATCGTCGGAAGGTTGGGATCGGGCAGTCTACAGAAATGAACACTCTTTTCAGGTTTTGGTCATTTTTTCTTCGTCACCACTTTCACCAAAAAATGTACGAGGAGTTCAGGCAACTTGCCATTGAAGATGCCAATAAAGGGTTCAGGTATGGCTTGGAATGTCTGTTTCGGTTCTATAGTTATGGTTTGGAGAAAAGATATCGACCTGACTTGCTTGAGCACTTCCAAGAGGAAACCATCAAAGATTATCAAAATGGCCAGTTATATGGCCTGGAAAAGTTCTGGGCTTTCCTCAAATATTCAAGGAAACATGTGCTGGTCGATGGCAGGTTGAGGGGATGGCTCAGCAAGTATCAGAGACTGGAGGATTTCAAAGTTGAGCCCCTTCTCGGTTCGGGGCCAAGCTTCCATCTCAACAGTCAAATGCAACCTCATTTTTACTCGAACAGGCCCCCAATGAATTATATGACCAGAGTCAGACAGGACTCAGAAAGATCAGATCCATCAAGGAATAGAAGTGGTGGCCAACATCACCAGCAACATCAGATGCGAAGCTGTGCCAATGCCAGACTATACAATGCCCGAGTTAAAGAGGCACAAAGATTACTTCAGTTTGGGCTATTCTAAAATTCCGATCATGGATTTGCTTATCCAAAATCAAGAGTATAATACACAATTCTATTATCGTCCAGGTGCACGTAAGGTTGCCAAATTTTCCTCCAGGATATAAAAGTCAAGAAAAATTTATCGCATTTTTGGACATTGATTTTGGTTTTGTTTAGTTTTTATTTTTGTATGTGTGATGAATGTTACATTCATCCTCCTAGGCGTTGGAGGTATGTAATGGAAATTGTTCCATTACATGATCACGTGGAATAAGTACTAGCACAAAGCACGTGTGCTTACCTAGGAGAGAGCGCCGTATGGTCACGTGGGTCGATTACTAGACCAAAGTACAAGCGCTTACCTAGGAGAGAGCACCGTGCATGCCTATAAATAGCCTACGCAAATAAGTTAACTCTCTTTCTTTTCTGCGGCTCTTGTGCCGGAGTCGACATTAGTAAAGTTGGTTATTGTATCGTTGCATTTTCGTTAATTTGGTTTATTCGATTAATTATTTAGTTAGGTTTTAATAAAGGAGGATTAATAATATATCTGTCGTTGCGTTTAGTTAATATCGAACCCGTTACAATTGAGCAACCTCTAAATATTGTCAGAATTGAATGAAATTTTGCACACATGCTAACTTTCAGCTAAGGAAAAAATATAGGGGGTGTGCACTTAAATATAAAAAAAAATTTTTTTGAACCACACCACCCTAATATATATATATATATATATATATATATATATATATATATATATATATATATATATATATATATATATGGCCACCCAGCTCAAACTAAATAAAAACATATACCTACATGAAAATAATATAAATGAAAATAAAATCGTATAGCTAGCCAATGAAAACAAGTTAAATTTAACCAAAAATGAGCAGAAATTACTTAGAACAAAAATGATCATCAAAATTTATTAAGTTATATATTTATATACAAGTTATATATGTTTTATATATACATGTATATAAAACACCATATATCAATAGAATTGATTACAAAATTAAAAGAATGTTTTAGACACTTGTAAACATTAAATAAACACACCTGCGCTTTCATACATCCACATACAAATACAATAGATTCTTAAACTTAACATAGACGTAACCTAGAATAGTGATGTATATATATGAGGGATGCATCTTTGAAATTTATATTTCATCATTAGACAGTAAAAAAGGCGATAAAGAAACGAACATAAAAACAGTCGACAACGTTTTAGCGATGTGCGGGAACATTTAAATAATGCTTATAAACTATTAGAACTTTATATTATTAAAATTAATTTATCTGCATATATATGTATATGCAGATATATAATTTAAATTAAAAATACAAACATATAGACCAACAGACAGAGAGAAACATATAGAGACGTACATACATATCTACGTACATGCATATACAATTGCATGCAAGCACAAGCATCGCATCATACATACAAGGCGTGTGAGTCAGGTGCAGCTGACTTATATTAAAACACTTTTTAAAATTTAAACTAATAATACAAACTATAATAATAATTCAATTTAAAACATTCATGTTAAAAATTTAATTCAAATTTTTTTAGCAGATTAATTGAAATATTAAAGTATAAACCTGAATACGTTGGTGGTTTTTGTACATGCATGAGAAGGCGAATGCATGACGGAGGAAGCGGAGTCTGAGTATAGGAAGGCTAAGAAGGTTGCAAAACAGGCAGTGGCAACTGCAATGACGAAAGCATCAGATAGGTTAATGAAGGAAATGGAATCTGATGTGAGTTCGAGGAAAATGTTCAAAGTAGCAAAGCAGTCAATGAGGGATAGGAAAGATGTTATAGGGAATGGATGTGTTTGGGATGGATCTGGCAAGTTGTGCATAGATGAGGAAGAAAAAGCTCAGGTGTGGAAAGCTCATATGGAAAGGTTGATGAATGAAGAGAATGAGTGGGATGGAGATGTGGAATCCGCGGTCACACACGGACCTATAGAGAAGGTGACGAGGGAGGAAGTAGAGAAAGCAGTTAGAGAAATGAAACTAGGTAAGGCGACAGGGGTTA
>NW_008705254.1:6723156-6728156 GCF_000326865.2 Helobdella robusta
TGAGCGCAGTTACGGCTAGAGTTCGTGTGGGATGGATGAAATTTAGGGAACTGGGTGGGGTATTGTGTGGAAAGAAATGGTCAGTGAAGATGAAAGGGAGGGTATATAAAGCATGTGTGAGAGCAGCGATGATATATGGTGGTGAAACTTGGGTGTTGAGGAGAGAGGAGGAAAGTGTACTGCAGAGGACTGAAAGAGCTATGGTGAGGATGATGTGTGGGGTTAAAGTGAAGGATAGGAGGAGTAGTACAGAGCTGATGTCAATGATGGGACTGAATGAGGACATTGTGACATTGATAAGGAGATCGAGATTGCGGTGGTATGGACATGTGTTGAGAAGGGATGAAAGGGTCGGGATTAGGCGAGCGTTGGAGTTCGAGGTTGAAGGAGTGGTAGGAAGGGGTCGTCCGCGATTGGGATGGAGAGAGCAGGTGGAGAAGGACAGGGTGAAAGCGGGGTTGCGTGATACTGAGGCGAGTGACAGATGTGGATGGAGTCGAGGGGTATTTCGGTTTCATCATAGGTAGCCAAACGGCAACCCCCGATCTCGGGGAAAATGCCGTCTAAACGTGTGTTGTTGTTGTTGTTATGAGAAGGCGAACAAATTG
Source organism: Helobdella robusta (assembly GCF_000326865.2). Taxonomy (NCBI): domain Eukaryota; kingdom Metazoa; phylum Annelida; class Clitellata; order Rhynchobdellida; family Glossiphoniidae; genus Helobdella; species Helobdella robusta. Next base: position 6,723,765 of record NW_008705254.1, read on the forward strand.
TGGTATCATGACGTTTCAATCTTTTATCACATTCAATAAGTTCCTCATGTATTTATTTAAGACAAATTATATACATAAAATATAGGATGCTCTCATATGTGTACAGTGCTTGAATAAAAGCGTGTATGCTTTTCAGCGAGTGTGTGTGTTTTTGTTTGAGTGTTTGTTTGTATATGTGTGTGTGTTCAAATGTGTTTGAATGCGTGTGTGTTTGCAAGCAGGTTATGCGTCTGTTTGCCTGTGTGTGTTTGCATGTGTATGTGTTATCATGTGTGTATGTTTGCTCGTGTGTGTGTGTTTGCATGTGGGTATGTAACGAAGGCAGACGTGCCAAAGTAGTAGGCACATAATCAAATTTCTGACAGGTTCTCGTCGTTGAATCTTCTGGGTGTTAAGACATGCACGTTGCACATATGATGCGTCTGCTGCGTTGCTTTCGTGCGCACGCATTTTACTTTTTGAATGTGTGTATAATATATGTATATATATATACATAAACACACACTTGTCGTACCCATATACACACTTGTCGTGCAAGTATTTATGTAAAAAATACTCAGGATTGATCTAAATTTATGCAGATGTTCATTATGTGCATGTTCATTATCTTCATATTTGGTGAATTTTAAGATGCATTTTGTGAAATTTTTCATTGCATAAACGGCAAGCAGATTGAAAACGTGGCTGAGAGCGGTTTGCTGATTTTTTTTTAAATTTTTTTTATGTGATTGGGTCAAATTTTTTTGGTGTTGTTCGTTGAATTTTCCAGTCGTTTCTGTTTCCATTTTGATTTTTTCCAAAAATTTGCTTCGTATTTTTGGGTAACTCGTCAATCCATTGCCGCTGCCCAAAAAATTAGATTCTTTTTTTTATTTCTATAAAGCAGGACTGTGAATAAAGTTAAAGATTTGAAACTGCTTTATACACCTTTTTTGAGTGTTTGGAAAGATATACTACTGAATACAATTTGATGAATGCGTCCACTGTTTGTTCTCGATGCTTTGACAACCGTTCTTGAATAATTTTGACAGGGATCAACAGCAAACCCGATAATTCTTGCATGTGTAATTGTTACTTTTCCTCTTTAACAAAAGTACAATCTTTTTTTAAAGTTTTATTGGAATGAGTTAAAATCGCCAAACATTCCTTAGGAGCAAAAATATGCAGATATAAAAACGTTTTCCCGCTTTTTGTCAACTTTCTCATTTTGTACGATCTGACTGCTTTTTGTAGGCGTTTGACCAGCATTTGTTCAGTATACAGTCGACCTTTTGATGTTTTTGTTTGCACAATTTTCATATAGTCGCCAAATGGTTCCGCAGGCATAGTTTTTGATATTTGCTTTTATTGGCTGCCAATTTGCCACTACACTCTTCCAATATTTCATATGATCAATCTTCATCCTCGATTGAACTTTTTGAAATGTTGTTTCAAACTTCCTCTCCTGCCAACGACTCCAAGCATGTACATAAACTCTCCGGCTGAGCTGGAATGCACAAGGAACAGCTCATTTCAGTACGGATAATTGCTTTTTCCCTCACGCCCACCATTCATTCGTTAAAGCAAACAGCAAATCAGTCCGATAATTCAATATGCCATCATGTTGGTTTCGAGAACATTTTCAAGGAAATTTTAAATATGACGCAACGTTATTACGAATTAAATATTTATTCACTTAATCAAGTCTAATTTGCGAATGGTATAAAAGGTGCTGAATTTCATTTTTATTCGTAAAAAAAAGTTTTAACAAATTTATTAATAACGTTCATTTATTCATCAAACACATGCGAAAACGCACACAATTATAAAGTATAAATTGGCGTAACCATCTGTATGATTCAAGAAGAACATGTATTTATTTATTTGCGAACATCTGGTAGCCATCTTCATTTCCTTCGTCGTCTACATCACTTTCTTCATCATCTTTATAAATTTTTCATCATTATCTCTATCATTTCAATTGTCATTGTCATAGTTTGCATATTATTATCATTAATTTAATTTAATTTAATTAATTTCATCGACCTCACCTATTCATCATTATTGTCCATGTTTCATTTCATCATAATCTACACCACCTTCACACTCACCAACGTTATCAAAACATTCACGTTCCTTGTCAACATCTTTCTCGTCATCTCTATCATCACATTCCTCGTCGTCTTCACCAATTTTTTAACCATTAGCTTCTCATTTTGTTATCATAATATTCTTGCTCATACCACTATTTACTCACCTATTCTCAATACAAAGAACAAATAGTGATCATCTATTTAATTTTAATCATTACCATTTTCTTTTCCACTCACTGCTTTTATTTTATAACATTTTTCAATTTTTTCCATTGTAGTCGCACGCCACTAAGCGCAACCACATTTCACCTTGCAACCACGTTTCAACCCGCAACCATGTTTCAATCTGCAACCATATTTCAACCTAGAACCACATTTCGTCTAAAACCGCATTTTGACGGACAACTACATTTCGACCTGAAAACATACTTTAGACATCGTTTCTGACTACATTCAGACTCAAATTCTCAATTGAAAATTTATTCAATTAATTTTTAGTTTTAATTGAATCACGCATTTTTTATTTAGCTGGGTTTTAGTTAGACTTTACCAAATTTTTAAAAACTTGTAAAGACATTTCACCTTTACTGCTTCCAACATGTTCAATGATACATGGCTGTTGAATGTTCTGCAAGGATTTCACTTTTTAATTATTTTTGATTGATAGAAATAACGGATGACGGAAACTACTTATTTATATAATACATTTTGACCAACATCTATAACTATTTTATAAATGTAAAATTGGCAATTTAGCTGCAGTAATAAACAATTTTAGGTAAGGTCCACATTTAATTAAGTTCGAAAAAATTTAGCGTGGTAGAGACACACACGTAAAGGCACACTCAAGCACATGCTAATACACAAGCTAATACACAAGCCTGTGCATAATTGCGCACGCATTTTTGCATATCATGCTAACTTGAAACAATCTCTCTCCTTCACCCGATTTCATTCGTTCCAGAACCTCACTCAGTGTCGGTGGTACGAGACATGCGTGCGAGACGTCATTACGTTTGGAAATATTTAAAGGTTGCCCGCATTGCTCACTTCGATCTCAAATTAGTAAAATTTATAACGTTAAAACTTTTCGTATTAATGTATGTTTTAATCTCATTATTCATTAATCTCATTTAAATTTCATTTGCAGTAGGCTGATTAAACTTGAAAATGCTAACTATTATTTGTACAACTTTCTTCAACCTAACAAGCAATAAATAACTTGTACTTTCAGTGTTCATTTAACCTCGCAGAGAAATGGATATGAAACTTTTTCAAAAGCTGTAAAATCTGTCAGTGCCAAATTAAAAAAGTTTAGAAGAAAGCCAATAAAAGTGATAACGCTATGCAGTAATTGTACAAAGATTGACAAAGTTTTTGCGAAAAGATATCGAGAGATGCAAAAAAATATGAAACGACAGGTTTGAAACGCTGACCTTATAAAGTTATTTCCTTTGCAAAAAAAAAGTAATTTTTTGTTAACAAAGATTGTATGAGCTCGTCAATGAGTGGAGCTAACAAAGTTCTGGCAACAAAAATATGAACTGAACGTATGAATGACAAAAATGATTCGTGGAAGAACAAACAAAAATACGATTCAAAACTTGAATGCCAAACCAGCAGGTGCACTATTGAAAACAACGGCATTTCAAATGTGCTTGTTAACAAATTTATTCACATGCAAAATAAAAAACAAAAAGAAAAAATAAATTTAACTAAAAAAGATCAAATATTGGCTTATAAAAGCATTTAATTACACAAATATATATATATATATATATATACATATATATATTTACAATATTCTATAAATTCTACCGAATGTTTGGCGTTAATATGTTTGTAGTTTGTTTTTTCGATTTTTTTACTAAAGTTTTTTGGTGAATTAAAATTCAAAATAAACAAAACACCAACTACACGCATCTTAAAATTGCAGAAGCAGTCCTAATTGACATCAATAAACCAAAAATAAATATACAACAAAAAATGACAACCTCACTTCCAACCCAGCGCTTAATCAACAATGAAAACAAAGAAGTAATAAAAACTAGCATTGTAAATAGTGACAAAGAAGAATATGATGCTATCGATGAAGAAAAGGAAATTAACAAAGATGGACCAGACAATAAAGAAATCTGGCACCTAATTCCCATCTAAGTTCCCTTTGACAAAGTGATTATTTCCCTATATAAACTAAATCGCACTGATGATGATTCATTCGGAATCGATATATGGCCTTATTTGCAGCATGAATTCGGAAAATAAGTTTATTTTGAATTTTAATAAACTAAACGTTCTCCAAAAAACTTTAGTGAGATAA